>NW_026610010.1:141926-334354 GCF_029499605.1 Hyla sarda | reverse complement strand
TCTCTATATTCGACGTCTGTCCTCACCTGTCTCTCTCTATATTAGACGTCTCTCCTCACCTGTCTCTCTCTATATTAGACTTCTCTCCTCACCTGTCTCTCTCTCTATATTAGACGTCTCTCCTCACCTGTCTCTCTATATTAGACGTCTCTCCTGCCTCTCTCTATATTAGATGTCTCTCCTCATCTGTCTCTCTATATTAGACATCTCTCCTGCCTCTCTCTATATTAGACGTCTCTCCTCACCTGTCTCTCTATATTAGACGTCTCTCCTCACCTGTCTCTCTATATTAGACGTCTCTCCTCACCTGTCTCTCTATATTAGACGTCTCTCCTCACCTGTCTCTCTCTATATTAGACGTCTCTCCTCACCTGTCTCTCTCTATATTAAACGTCTCTCCTCGCCTGTCTCTCTCTATATTAGACGTCTCTCCTGTCTCTCTATATTAGACGTCTCTCCTGTCTCTTTATATTAGACGTCTCTCCTCACCTGTCTCTCTATATTAGACATCTCTCCTGCCTCTCTATATAAGACGTCTCTCTCTATATTAGACGTCTCTCCTCACCTGCCTCTCTCTATATTAGACGTCTCTCCTCACCTGTCTCTCTATATTAGACATCTCTCCTGTCTCTCTATATTAGACGTCTCTCCTCACCTGTCTCTCTATATTAGACATCTCTCCTCCCTCTCTCTATATTAGACGTCTCTCTCTATATTAGACGTCTCTCCTCACCTGTCTCTCTATATTAGACGTCTTTCCTCACCTGTCTCTCTATATTAGACGTCTCTCCTGTCTCTCTATATTAGACGTCTCTCCTGTCTCTCTATATTAGATGTCTCTCCTCACCTGTCTCTCTATATTAGACATCTCTCCTCACCTGTCTCTCTCTATATTAAACGTCTCTCCTCACCTGTCTCTCTGACGTCTCTCCTGTCTCTCTATATTAGACGTCTCTCCTGTCTCTCTATATTAGACGTCTCTCCTCACCTGTCTCTCTATATTAGACGTCTCTCCTCACCTGTCTCTCTCTATATTAAACGTCTCTCCTCACCTGTCTCTCTATATTAGACGTCTCTCCTGTTTATATTAGACGTCTCTCCTGTCTCTCTATATTAGACGTCTCTCCTCACCTGTCTCTCTATATTAGACGTCTCTCCTCACCTGTCTCTCTATATTAGATGTCTCTCCTGTCTCTCTATTAAACGTCTCTCCTCACCTGTCTCTCTATATTAGACGTCTCTCCTCACCTGTCTCTCTCTCTCCCTCTCTCGCCCGTCCTGTGCCCGCGGGCAGCTCTCTGGAGGACAGTATTAGACATTATGAACAATCTTTGGCCAAGAAGCTTTACCTGTCCCGGCAGCAGCGGCCGCGAA
The DNA here is from genome assembly GCF_029499605.1 of Hyla sarda. Classification (NCBI taxonomy): domain Eukaryota; kingdom Metazoa; phylum Chordata; class Amphibia; order Anura; family Hylidae; genus Hyla; species Hyla sarda. Next base: position 332,980 of record NW_026610010.1, on the reverse strand, counting down.
CCCCGGAGGACGGTACCAGGTGTGACCCCGCCCCCGCTGTGCACCGGGCACCATGTCTGCACCCGCCATGCATGTCCCCAGGCAGCACGCCGGCATGTACCGGGCCCCTCCTCTGTCTGTGTCAGTGTCTTGTATCGGTCGGTCACCTGACTCCGGGCTCCGACATGACAGGAGGCCGGACCGGCCCGTCACCAGACTATGGCGCCTCCCAGAGGGCTTTGTGGTTGGCGCAGTGCATGAATGACCACAATGCATGAGGATCCTGACTCGCTCCTTCACCATTGTAATGTCCGGGAGCGGGGGGTGACCATGTCGAGAGGTAGGGGGGACCTCGCCGGAGTGTAGGGGGCTGACCTCGTCGGGGAGTAGGGGGCTGACCTCGCCGGAGTGTAGGAGGTGACCTCGTCGGGGAGTAGGGGGCTGACCTCGCCGGGGTGTAGGGGGCTGACCTCGCCGGAGTGAAGGAGGTGACCTCGTCGGGGAGTAGGGGGCTGACCTCGTCGGGGAGTAGGGGGCTGACCTCGTCGGGGAGTAGGGGGCGGGCCTCGTCGGGGAGTAGGGGGCTGACCTCGTCGGGGAGTAGGGGGCGGGCCTCGTCGGGGAGTAGGGGGCGGGCCTCGTCGGAGTGTAGGGGGCGGGCCTCGTCGGGGAGTAGGGGGCTGACCTCGCCGGAGTGTAGGAGGTGACCTCGTCGGGGAGTAGGGGGCTGACCTCGCCGGAGTGTAGGAGGTGACCTCGTCGGGGAGTAGGGGGCTGACCTCGCCGGAGTGTAGGAGGTGACCTCGTCAGGGAGTAGGGGGCTGACCGAGTAGGGGGCTGACCTAGCCGGGGAGTAGGGGGCTGACCTCGCCGGAGTGAAGGAGGTGACCTCGTCGGGGAGTAGGGGGCGGGCCTCGTCGGGGAGTAGGGGGGCGGGCCTCGTCGGGGAGTAGGGGGCGGGCCTCGTCGGGGAGTAGGGGGCGGGCCTCGTCGGGGAGTAGGGGGCGGGCCTCGTCGGGGAGTAGGGGGGCGGGCCTCGCCGGAGTGTAGGGGGGCTGCCTCGTCGGGGAGTAGGGGGCTGACCTCGCCGGAGTGTAGGAGGTGACCTCGTCGGGGAGTAGGGGGCTGACCTAGCCGGGGAGTAGGGGGCTGACCTCGCCGGAGTGAAGGAGGTGACCTCGTCGGGGAGTAGGGGGGCTGACCTCGCCGGAGTGTAGGAGGTGACCTCGTCGGGGAGTAGGGGGCTGACCTAGCCGGGGAGTAGGGGGCTGACCTCGCCGGAGTGAAGGAGGTGACCTCGTCGGGGAGTAGGGGGCTGACCTCGTCGGGGAGTAGGGGGGCGGGCCTCGTCGGGGAGTAGGGGGCGGGCCTCGTCGGGGAGTAGGGGGCGGGCCTCGTCGGGGAGTAGGGGGCGGGCCTCGCCGGAGTGTAGGGGGCTGCCTCGTCGGGGAGTAGGGGGCTGACCTCGCCGGAGTGTAGGAGGTGACCTCGTCGGGGAGTAGGGGGCTGACCTCGCCGGGGAGTAGGGGGCTGACCTCGCCGGGGAGTAGGGGGCTGACCTCGCCGGAGTGAAGGAGGTGACCTCGTCGGGGAGTAGGGGGCTGACCTCGTCGGGGAGTAGGGGGCGGGCCTCGTCGGGGAATAGGGGGCTGACCTCGCCGGAGTGAAGGAGGTGACCTCGTCGGGGAGTAGGGGGCTGACCTCGTCGGGGAGTAGGGGGCTGACCTCGCCGGAGTGAAGGAGGTGACCTCGTCGGGGAGTAGGGGGCTGACCTCGTCGGGGAGTAGGGGGCGGGCCTCGTCGGGGAGTAGGAGGTGACCTCGTCGGGGAGTAGGGGGCTGGCCTCGTCGGGGAGTAGGGGGCTGGCCTCGTCGGGGAGTAGGGGGCGGGCCTCGTCGGGGAGTAGAGGGCGGGCCTCGTCGGGGCGGTGACCTTGCAGGGGGGGACATCATTGTTGTTAGGCACCATCTTTTTGTATGGCGGGGGTATTTGGAGCATCACTGTCCTACATACATGCACCCTCCTGGCCATTGCTCCGTGTCTTTAGTTGGAGGGGGTGGAGTCTTTGTTTTGGCGCTCACACGTGGCTCTGTCTCTTTAGTGGGAGGGACAGAGTCTTTATGTTTTGCGCTCACACGTGGCTCTGTCTTTAGTGGGAGGGGCGGAGTCTTTGTATGTTTTGGCGCTCACACGTGGCTCTCTTTAGTGGGAGGGGCGGAGTCTTTGTATGATTTGGCGCTCACACGTGGCTCTAGTGGGAGGGGGCGGAGCATTTGTATGTTTTGCATTCACACATGGCTCTGTGGCTCTAGTGGGAGGGGCGGAGCCTTTGTATGTTTTGGCGCTCACACGTGGCTCTCTAGTGGGAGGGGCGGAGCCTTTGTAGTTTTTTTTCGCTCACACGTGGCTCTGTCTCTCTAGTGGGAGGGGCGGAGCCTTTATATGTTATGCGCTCACACGTGGCTCTAGTGGGAGGGGCGGAGCCTTTGTATGTTTTGCGCTCACACGTGGCTCTAGTGGGAGGGGGCGGAGCCTTTGTATGTTCTGCGCTCACACGTGGCTCTGTCTCTAGTGGGAGGGGGCGGAGCCTTTGTATGTTCTGCGCTCACACGTGGCTCTGTCTCTAGTGGGAGGGGCGGAGCCTTTGTATGTTTTGCGCTCACACGTGGCTCTGTCTCTAGTGGGAGGGGCGGAGCCTTTGTATGTTTTGCGCTCACACGTGGCTCTGTCTCTAGTGGGAGGGGCGGAGCCTTTGTATGTTTTGCGCTCACACGTGGCTCTCTAGTGGGAGGGGCGGAGCCTTTGTATGTTTTGGCGCTCACACGTGGCTCTAGTGGGAGGGGCGTAGCCTTTGTATGTTTTGGCGCTCACACGTGGCTCGATGTGTCTAGTTGGGAGTGGCGGAGCCTTTGTATGTTTTGGCGCTCACACGTGGCGGAGCCTTTGTATGTTTTTGCGCTCACACGTGGCTCTGTCTCTAGTGGGAGGGGCGGAGCCTTTGTATGTTTTGCGCTCACACGTGGCTCTGTCTCTATTGGGAGGGGCGGAGCCTTTGTATGTTTTGCGCTCACACGTGGCTCTCTAGTGGGAGGGGGCGGAGCCTTTGTATGTTTTGGCGCTCACACGTGGCTCTAGTGGGAGGGGGCGTAGCCTTTGTATGTTTTGGCGCTCACACGTGGCTCGATGTGTCTAGTTGGGAGTGGCGGAGCCTTTGTATGTTTTGGCGCTCACTACGTGGCTCTGTGTCTGTAGTGGGAGGGGGCGGAGCCTTTGTATGTTTTGGCGCTCACACGTGGCTCGGTGTTTCAGGATGAAGTCTCTGGAGCAGGACGCCCTGAAGGCGCAGGTTGTCATCGCCCGCTCCAAAGAAGGAAAGAAGAGAAGCACCCTGGAGCAGCTGGCGGAGTCCCCATCCCCCGCCCCAACCCCATCCCCCACCCCCGCTGGAAGGTAAGTGTCTGCAGAGTGATGGGGGAGGGGACATATACATGTGCGGCACTAACATATATACACGTGTGTCCTCAGATTACAGCCCCCGCCTCCTGACCTCTCCTGGAAGACTGGTGAGTGACCTCAAAATCTGCTGTGCATGAGCGCCCCCTGTGCACCCTGAGCCCCTCACCGCCAGGAACTGACCGCCCTCCCCTCCGTGTGTGACCGCCCTCCCCTCCGTGTGTGGCCGCCCTCCCCTCCGTGTGTGGCCGCCCTCCCCTCCGTGTGTGGCCGCCCTCCCCTCCGTGTGTGGCCGCCCTCCCCTCCGTGTGTGGCCGCCCTCCCCTCCGTGTGTGGCCGCCCTCCCCTCCGTGTGTGGCCGCCCTCCCCTCCGTGTGTGGCCGCCCTCCCCTCCGTGTGTGGCCGCCCTCCCTTCCGTGTGTGGCCGCCCTCCCCTCCGTGTGTGGCCCCCCTCCCCTCCCCTCCGTGTGTGGCCGTCCTCCCCTCCGTGTGTGGCCGCCCTCCCCTCCGTGTGTGGCCGCCCTCCCCTCCGTGTGTGGCCGCCCTCCCCTCCGTGTGTGGCCGCCCTCCCCTCCGTGTGTGGCCGCCCTCCCCTCCGTGTGTGGCCGCCCTCCCCTCCGTGTGTGGCCGCCCTCCCCTCCGTGTGTGGCCGCCCTCCCCTCCGTGTGTGGCCGCCCTCCCTTCCGTGTGTGGCCGCCCTCCCTTCCGTGTGTGGCCGCCCTCCCCTCCCCTCCGTGTGTGGCCCCCCTCCCCTCCGTGTGTGGCCGTCCTCCCCTCCGTGTGTGGCCGCCCTCCCCTCCGTGTGTGGCCGCCCTCCCCTCCGTGTGTGGCCGCCCTCCCCTCCGTGTGTGGCCGCCCTCCCCTCCCCTCCGTGTGTGGCCGCCCTCCCCTCCCCTCCGTGTGTGGCCGCCCTCCCCTCCGTGTGTGGCCGCCCTCCCCTCCGTGTGTGGCCGCCCTCCCCTCCCCTCCGTGTGTGGCCGCCCTCCCCTCCCCTCCGTGTGTGGCCGCCCTCCCCTCCCCTCCGTGTGTGGCCGCCCTCCCCTCCCCTCCGTGTGTGGCCGCCCTCCCCTCCGTGTGTGGCCGCCCTCCCCTCCGTGTGTGGCCGCCCTCCCCTCCGTGTGTGGCTCCCCTCCCCTCCGTGTGTGGCCCCCCTCCCCTCCGTGTGTGGCCGCCCTCCCCTCCGTGTGTCTGGCCGCCCTCCCCCTCCGTGTGTGTGGCCGCCCTCCCCTCCGTGTATGTGGCCGCCCTCCCCTCCGTGTGTGTGGCCGCCCTCCCCTCCGTGTGTGTGGCCGCCCTCCCCTCCGTGTGTGGCCGCCCTCCCCTCCGTGTGTGGCCGCCCTCCCCTCCGTGTGTGGCCGCCCTCCCCTCCGTGTGTGGCCGCCCTCCCCTCCGTGTGTGGCCGCCCTCCCTTCCGTGTGTGGCCGCCCTCCCTTCCGTGTGTGGCCGCCCTCCCTTCCGTGTGTGGCCGCCCTCCCCTCCCCTCCGTGTGTGGCCCCCCTCCCCTCCGTGTGTGGCCGTCCTCCCCTCCGTGTGTGGCCGCCCTCCCCTCCGTGTGTGGCCGCCCTCCCCTCCGTGTGTGGCCGCCCTCCCCTCCGTGTGTGGCCGCCCTCCCCTCCGTGTGTGGCCGCCCTCCCCTCCGTGTGTGGCCGCCCTCCCCTCCGTGTGTGGCCGCCCTCCCCTCCCCTCCATGTGTGGCCGCCCTCCCCTCCGTGTGTGGCCGCCCTCCCCTCCGTGTGTGGCCGCCCTCCCCTCCCCTCCGTGTGTGGCCGCCCTCCCCTCCCTCCGTGTGTGGCCGCCCTCCCCTCCGTGTGTGGCCGCCCTCCCCTCCCCTCCGTGTGTGGCCGCCCTCCCCTCCGTGTGTGGCCGCCCTCCCCTCCCCTCCGTGTGTGGCTCCCTTCCCCCTCCGTGTGTGGCCCCCCTCCCCTCCGTGTGTGGCCGCCCTCCCCCTCCGTGTGTGTGGCCGCCCTCCCCTCCCCTCCGTGTGTGTGGCCGCCCTCCCCTCCGTGTGTGTGGCCGCCCTCCCCTCCGTGTGTGTGGCCGCCCTCCCCTCCGTGTGTGTGGCCGCCCTCCCCTCCGTGTGTGTGGCCGCCCTCCCCTCCGTGTGTGTGGCCGCCCTCCCCTCCGTGTGTGTGGCCGCCCTCCCCTCCGTGTGTGGCCGCCCTCCCCTCCGTGTGTGGCCGCCCTCCCCTCCGTGTGTGGCCGCCCTCCCCTCCGTGTGTGGCCGCCCTCCCCTCCGTGTGTGGCCGCCCTCCCCTCCGTGTGTGGCCGCCCTCCCCTCCGTGTGTGGCCGCCCTCCCCTCCGTGTGTGGCCGCCCTCTCCCTCCGTCTGTGGCCGCCCTCCCCTCCGTCTGTGGCCGCCCTCCCTCCGTCTGTGGCCGCCCTCCCCTCCGTCTGTGGCCGCCCTCCCCTCCGTCTGTGGCCGCCCTCTCCCCCCTCAGTGTGTGGCCGCCCGCAGCCCTCCCCTCAGTGTGTGGCCGCCCTCAGCCCTCCCCTCAGTGTGTGGCCGCCCTCAGCCCTCCCCTCAGTGTGTGGCCGCCCTCAGCCCTCCCCTCAGTGTGTGGCCGCCCTCAGCCCTCCCCTCAGTGTGTGGCCGCCCTCAGCCCTCCCCTCAGTGTGTGGCCTCCCTCAGCCCTCCCCTCAGTGTGTGGCCTCCCTCAGCCCTCCCCCTCAGTGTGTGGCCTCCCTCAGCCCTCCCTCAGTGTGTGGCCTCCCTCAGCCCTCCCCTCAGTGTGTGGCCGCCCTCAGCCCTCCCCTCAGTGTGTGGCCGCCCTCAGCCCTCCCCTCAGTGTGGGGGCCGCCCTCAGCCCTCCCCTCAGTGTGGGGCCGCCCTCAGCCCTCCCCTCAGTGTGGGGCCGCCCTCAGCCCTCCCCTCAGTGTGGGGCCGCCCTCAGCCCTCCCCTCAGTGTGGGGCCGCCCTCAGCCCTCCACTCAGTGTGGGGCCGCCCTCAGCCCTCCCCTCAGTGTGGGGCCGCCCTCAGCCCTCCCCTCAGTGTGGGACCGCCCTCAGCCCTCCCCTCAGTGTGGGACCGCCCTCAGCCCTCCCCTCAGTGTGGGGCCGCCCTCAGCCCTCCCCTCAGTGTGGGGGCCGCCCTCAGCCCTCCCCTCAGTGTGGGGCCGCCCTCAGCCCTCCCCTCAGTGTGGGGCCGCCCTCAGCCCTCCCCTCAGTGTGGGGCCGCCCTCAGCCCTCCCCTCAGTGTGGGGCCGCCCTCAGCCCTCCCCTCAGTGTGGGGCCGCCCTCAGCCCTCCCCTCAGTGTGGGGCCGCCCTCAGCCCTCCCCTCAGTGTGGGGCCGCCCTCAGCCCTCCCCTCAGTGTGGGGCCGCCCTCAGCCCTCCCCTCAGTGTGGGGCCGCCCTCAGCCCTCCCCTCAGTGTGGGGCCGCCCTCAGCCCTCCCCTCAGTGTGGGGCCGCCCTCAGCCCTCCCCTCAGTGTGGGACCGCTCCTCAGCCCTCCCCTCAGTGTGGGACCGCTCCTCAGCCCTCCCCTCAGTGTGGGACCGCTCCTCAGCCCTCCCCTCAGTGTGGGACCGCTCCTCAGCCCTCCCCTCAGTGTGGGACCGCTCCTCAGCCCTCCCCTCAGTGTGGGGCCGCCCTCAGCCCTCCCCTCAGTGTGGGGCCGCCCTCAGCCCTCCCCTCAGTGTGGGGCCGCCCTCAGCCCTCCCCTCAGTGTGGGGCCGCCCTCAGCCCTCCCCTCAGTGTGGGGCCGCCCTCAGCCCTCCCCTCAGTGTGGGGCCGCCCTCAGCCCTCCCCTCAGTGTGGGGCCGCCCTCAGCCCTCCCCTCAGTGTGGGGCCGCCCCTCAGCCCTCCCCTCCCTCAGTGTGGGGCCGCCCTCAGCCCTCCCCTCAGTGTGGGGGCCGCCCTCAGCCCTCCCCTCAGTGTGGGGCCGCCCTCCCCTCCGCCCTGTGACGCGCTCATGTTGTGTAGTTTGTGATTGTTGCCCAAACCTTCTCCGGTATCGGCCCCTCCATGTCCTGCAGATGTCTGAGGTGTTAATACGAGGATCTAAATCTGGCTGATAATGTGCCTTACCCCTGATCTCTGCTCCTCCTCCCTCACCACTGATCTCTGCCTCTCCTCCTCCCCCGGTGTCTGGCCCCTCCTCCTCTCCTCCCCCGGTGTCTGGCCCCTCCTCCTCCCCCCCCCCCCCACGTGTCTGGGCCCTTCCTCCCCCGGTGAATGGCCCCCTCCTCTCTCCCCCCACCCCCCGGTGTCTGGCGCCTCCTCCTCTTCCTCCCCCGGTGTCTGGCCCCTCCTCCTCTTCCTCCCCCGGTGTCTGGCCCCTCCTCCTCTTCCTCCCCCGGTGTCTGGCCCCTCCTCCTCTTCCTCCCCCGGTGTCTGGCCCCTCCTCCTCTTCCTCCCCCGGTGTCTGGCCCTCCTCCTCTTCCTCCCCCGGTGTCTGGCCCCTCCTCCTCTTCCTCCGCCGGTGTCTGGCCCCTCCTCCTCTTCCTCCCCTGGGGTCTGGCCCCTCCTCCTCTTCCTCCCCCGGGGTCTGGCCCCTCCTCCTCTTCCTCCCCCGGGGTCTGGCCCCTCCTCTTCCTCCTCCCCCGGGGTCTGGCCCCTCCTCTTCCTCCCCCCGGGGTCTGGCTCTTCCTCCCCCCGGGGTCTGGCCCCCTCCTCTTCCTCCCCCCGGGGTCTGGCCCCTCCTCTTCCTCCCCCCGGGGTCTGGCTCCTCCTCCTTCCTCCTCCCCCGGGGTCTGGCCCCTCCTCTTCCTCCTCCCCCCCCCCCTGGTGTCTGGCTCCTCCTCTTCCTCCTCCCCCCCCTGGTGTCTGGCTCCTCCTCTTCCTCCTCCCCCCCCCCCTGGTGTCTGGCTCCTCCTCTTCCTCCTCCTCTTCCTCCTCCCCCCCCCCCTGGTGTCTGGCTCCTCCTCCTCTGTGCTCTCCGCCCTCTCTTACCCGCTTGCTCTGCCTTCCAGTCTCTCTCAGACAAGAAGTTTGACTACAGGGAGTTTGCCGCTATCCCCGTCTTCCAAACCCGTGTATGACATCCAGGTACCGTGTTGCATGACAAGTCACATGACGATTGGATCAGATCCGGTCTGTGTGTGACTGCAGGTCCGGGCCCCTCGTCTCCCCCAGGGCTGTGGTGATGGGGGGGGGGGGGGGTTGTGGTGTCTGGTTTGGTCTTGGGTGATGGGATCTTTATTAATGACTCCTGATGACATCACATGAAGTCAAGAGAAGGAAATGATGTCATCAGGAGTCATAATACAAACATTGTAATGTCTACACGTATCTGCTTCTGTGTACTAGTTATAGCCTGCTGCACTCACTATTCTGCTGGTACATCATGTCTTATCCTCCAGAGCTGCACTCACTATTCTGCTGGTACATCATGTCTTATCCTCCAGAGCTGCACTCACTATTCTGCTGTTATATACATGTCTTATCCTCCAGAGCTGCACTCACTATTCTGCTGTTACATCATATCTTATCCTCCAGAGCTGCACTCACTATTCTGCTGTTATATCAGGTCTTATCCTCCAGAGCTGCACTCACTATTCTGCTGTTATATCATGTCTTATCCTCCAGAGCTGCACTCACTATTCTGCTGTTACATCATGTCTTATCCTCCAGAGCTGCACTCACTATTCTGCTGTATTAGTTGTGGGCCCTCTCCCTTGTTGTGCTGCTTTTTCTCCTCCCTGTATCTTTCAGCAGAATTATGAGTGCAGCTCTTAATGGGCGATTATAAGATGTAGCTCTTAACCAGCTGAGTTAGATCATTGCCGGTGGGGGGTGTTTATGTGACCTCTCGGTGGGGGGTGTTATGTGACCTCTCGGTGGGGGGTGTTATGTGACCTCTCGGTGGGGGGTGTTATGTGACCTCTCGGTGGGGGGTGTTATGTGACCTCTCGGTGGGGGGTGTTATGTGACCTCTTGGTGGGGGGTGTTTTCATGTGACCTCTCGGTGGGGGGTGTTATGTGACCTCTCGGTGGGGGGTGTTATGTGACCTCTCGGTGGGGGGTGTTATGTGACCTCTTGGTGGGGGGTGTTTTCATGTGACCTCTCGGTGGGGGGTGTTATGTGACCTCTCGGTGGGGGGTGTTATGTGACCTCTCGGTGGGGGGTGTTATGTGACCTCTCGGTGGGGGGTGTTATGTGACCTCTCGGTGGGGGGTGTTATGTGACCTCTCGGTGGGGGGTGTTATGTGACCTCTTGGTGGGGGGTGTTATGTGACCTCTCGGTGGGGGGTGTTATGGGACCTCTTGGTGGGGGTGTTTTCATGTGACCTCTCGGTGGGGGGTGTTATGGGACCTCTTGGTGGGGGTGTTTTCATGGGACCTCTCGGTGGGGGGTGTTATGGGACCTCTCGGTGGGGGGTGTTATGGGACCTCTCGGTGGGGGGTGTTATGGGACCTCTCGGTGGGGGGTGTTATGGGACCTCTCGGTGGGGGGTGTTATGGGACCTCTCGGTAGGGGGTGTTATGTGACCTCTCGGTGGGGGGTTTTATGTGACCTCTCGGTGGGGGGTGTTATGTGACCTCTCGGTGGGGGGTTTTATGTGACCTCTCGGTGGGGGGTGTTGTCATGTGACTATAGGACTATGGCCGCCCTGCACTCACCCTCTGTCCTTTTCCAGTCCCCAGATACGTCCGGCTTGAAGTCCACAGAAGATGGCAGAACATCAGGTAAGGGGTGATTACTACTGCTGAGCCTCCATCCCTCCTCCTGGCAGGATGACATGTAGACCTCCTCTCCTATTCCTCCTCCTGGCAGGATGACATGTAGACCTCCTCTCCTCCTCCTCCTGACAGGATGACATGTAGACCTCCTCTCCTCCTCCTCCTGACAGGATGACATGTAGACCTCCTCTCCTCCTCCTGGCAGGATGACATGTAGACCTCCTCTCCTCCTCCTCCTGGCAGGATGACATGTAGACCTCCTCTCCTCCTCCTGGCAGGATGACATGTAGACCTCCTCTCCTCCTCCTCCTGACAGGATGACATGTAGACCTCCTCTCCTCCTCCTCCTGACAGGATGACATGTAGACCTCCTCTCCTCCTCCTCCTGACAGGATGACATGTAGACCTCCTCTCCTCCTCCTGGCAGGATGACGTGTAGACCTCCTCTCCTCCTCCTCCTGGCAGGATGACATGTAGACCTCCTCTCCTCCTCCTCCTGGCAGGATGACATGTAGACCTCCTCTCCTCCTCCTGGCAGGATGACATGTAGACCTCCTCTCCTCCTCCTGGCAGGATGACATGTAGACCTCCTCTCCTCCTCCTCCTCCTGGCAGGATGACATGTAGACCTCCTCTCCTCCTCCTCCTGGCAGGATGACATGTAGACCTCCTCTCCTCCTCCTGACAGGATGACATGTAGACCTCCTCTCCTCCTCCTGGCAGGATGACATGTAGACCTCCTCTCCTCCTCCTCCTGACAGGATGACATGTAGACCTCCTCTTCTCCTCCTCCTCCTGACAGGATGACATGTAGACCTCCTCTCCTCCTCCTGGCAGGATGACATGTAGACCTCCTCTCCTCCTCCTGGCAGGATGACATGTAGACCTCCTCTCCTCCTCCTGGCAGGATGACATGTAGACCTCCTCTCCTCCTCCTGGCAGGATGACATGTAGACCTCCTCTCCTCCTCCTCCTCCTCCTCCTTACAGGATGACATGTAGACCTCCTCTCCTCCGCCTCCTGACAGGATGACATGTAGACCTCCTCCTCTCCTCCTCCTCCTGGCAGGATGACATGTAGACCTCCTCTCCTCCGCCTCCTGACAGGATGACATGTAGACCTCCTCTCCTCCTCCTCCTGACAGGATGACATGTAGACCTCCTCTCCTCCGCCTCCTGACAGGATGACATGTAGACCTCCTCTCCTCCTCCTCCTGACAGGATGACATGTAGACCTCCTCTCCTCCTCCTGACAGGATGACGTGTAGACCTCCTCTCCTCCTCCTCCTGACAGGATGACATGTAGACCTCCTCTCCTCCTCCTCCTGACAGGATGACATGTAGACCTCCTCTCCTCCTCCTCCTGGCAGGATGACATGTAGACCTCCTCTCCTCCTCCTCCTGACAGGATGACGTGTAGACCTCCTCTCCTCCTCCTCCTCCTGACAGGATGACATGTAGACCTCCTCTCCTCCTCCTCCTGACAGGATGACATGTAGACCTCCTCTCCTCCTCCTGACAGGATGACATGCAGACCTCCTCTCCTCCTCCTCCTGACAGGATGACATGTAGACCTCCTCTCCTCCTCCTCCTCCTGGCAGGATGACATGTAGACCTCCTCTCCTCCTCCTCCTGGCAGGATGACATGTAGATCTACTCCTCCTCCTCCTCCTCCTGACAGGATGACATGTAGACCTCCTCCTCCTGGCAGGATGACATGTAGACCTCCTCTCCTCCTCCTCCTGACAGGATGACGTGTAGACCTCCTCTCCTCCTCCTGACAGGATGACATGTAGACCTCCTCTCCTCCTCCTCCTGACAGGATGACATGTAGACCTCCTCTCCTCCTCCTGACAGGATGACATGTAGACCTCCTCTCCTCCTCCTCCTCCTGACAGGATGACATGTAGACCTCCTCTCCTCCTCCTCCTCCTGACAGGATGACATGTAGACCTCCTCTCCTCCTCCTCCTCCTGACAGGATGACATGTAGACCTCCTCTCCTCCTCCTCCTCCTGACAGGATGACGTGTAGACCTCCTCTCCTCCTCCTCCTGACAGGATGACGTGTAGACCTCCTCTCCTCCTCCTCCTGACAGGATGACGTGTAGACCTCCTCTCCTCCTCCTCCTGACAGGATGACATGTAGACCTCCTCTCCTCCTCCTCCTCTTCCTGACAGGATGACGTGTAGACCTCCTCTCCTCCTCCTCCTCCTGGCAGGATGACATGTAGACCTCCTCTCCTCCTCCTCCTGACAGGATGACATGTAGACCTCCTCTCCTCCTCCTCCTGACAGGATGACATGTAGACCTCCTCTCCTCTCCTCCTCCTGACAGGATGACATGTAGACCTCCTCTCCTCCTCCTCCTGACAGGATGACGTGTAGACCTCCTCTCCTCCTCCTCCTCTTCCTGACAGGATGACGTGTAGACCTCCTCTCCTCCTCCTCCTCCTGACAGGATGACATGTAGACCTCCTCTCCTCCTCCTCCTGACAGGATGACATGTAGACCTCCTCTCCTCCTCCTCCTGACAGGATTACATGTAGACCTCCTCTCCTCCTCCTCCTGACAGGATGACGTGTAGACCTCCTCTCCTCCTCCTCCTGACAGGATGACATGTAGACCTCCTCTCCTCCTCCTCCTGACAGGATGACATGTAGACCTCCTCTCCTCTTCCTGACAGGATGACATGTAGACCTCCTCTCCTCCTCCTGACAGGATGACGTGTAGACCTCCTCTCCTCTCCTCCTCCTGACAGGATGACGTGTAGACCTCCTCTCCTCCTCCTCCTGACAGGATGACATGTAGACCTCCTCTCCTCCTCCTGACAGGATGACATGTAGACCTCCTCTCCTCCTCCTCCTGACAGGATGACGTGTAGACCTCCTCTCCTCCTCCTGACAGGATGACATGTAGACCTCCTCCTCCTCCTGGCAGGATGACATGTAGACCTCCTCTCCTCTCCTCCTCCTGACAGGATGACATGTAGACCTCCTCTCCTCTCCTCCTCCTGACAGGATGACATGTAGACCTCCTCTCCTCCTCCTCCTGACAGGATGACGTGTAGACCTCCTCTCCTCCTCCTCCTGACAGGATGACATGTAGACCTCCTCTCCTCCTCCTCCTGACAGGATGACATGTAGACCTCCTCTCCTCCTCCTCCTGACAGGATGACATGTAGACCTCCTCTCCTCCTCCTCCTCCTCCTGACAGGATGACATGTAGACCTCCTCTTCTCCTCCTCCTGGCAGGATGACATGTAGACCTCCTCTCCTCCTCCTCCTGGCAGGATGACATGTAGACCTCCTCTCCTCCTCCTCCTGACAGGATGACATGTAGACCTCCTCTCCTCCTCCTCCTCCTCCTGACAGGATGACATGTAGACCTCCTCTTCTCCTCCTCCTGGCAGGATGACATGTAGACCTCCTCTCCTCCTCCTCCTGACAGGATGACATGTAGACCTCCTCTCCTCCTCCTCCTCCTGACAGGATGACATGTAGACCTCCTCTCCTCCTCCTCCTCCTCCTGACAGGATGACATGTAGACCTCCTCTCCTCCTCCTCCTCCTCCTCCTCCTGACAGGATGACATGTAGACCTCCTCTCCTCCTCCTCCTGACAGGATGACATGTAGACCTCCTCTCCTCCTCCTCCTCCTGGCAGGATGACATGTAGACCTCCTCTTCTCCTCCTCCTGGCAGGATGACATGTAGACCTCCTCTCCTCCTCCTCCTGACAGGATGACATGTAGACCTCCTCTCCTCCTCCTCCTGACAGGATGACATGTAGACCTCCTCTCCTCCTCCTCCTGACAGGATGACATGTAGACCTCCTCTCCTCCTCCTCCTGGCAGGATGACATGTAGACCTCCTCTCCTCCTCCTCCTGACAGGATGACATGTAGACCTCCTCTCCTCCTCCTCCTGACAGGATGACATGTAGACCTCCTCTCCTCCGCCTCCTGACAGGATGACATGTAGACCTCCTCTCCTCCTCCTCCTGACAGGATGACATGTAGACCTCCTCTCCTCCTCCTGACAGGATGACATGTAGACCTCCTCTCCTCCGCCTCCTGACAGGATGACATGTAGACCTCCTCTCCTCCTCCTGACAGGATGACATGTAGACCTCCTCTCCTCCTCCTGACAGGATGACATGTAGACCTCCTCCTCTCCTCCTCCTCCTCCTGACAGGATGACATGTAGACCTCCTCCTCTCCTCCTCCTCCTCCTGACAGGATGACATGTAGACCTCCTCTCCTCCTCCTCCTGACAGGATGACATGTAGACCTCCTCTCCTCCTCCTCCTCCTCCTGACAGGATGACATGTAGACCTCCTCTCCTCCTCCTCCTCCTGACAGGATGACATGTAGACCTCCTCTCCTCCTCCTCCTCCTCCTCCTCCTCCTCCTGGCAGGATGACATGTAGACCTCCTCTCCTCCTCCTCCTGACAGGATGACATGTAGACCTCCTCTCCTCCTCCTCCTGACAGGATGACATGTAGACCTCCTCTCCTCCTCCTCCTGGCAGGATGACATGTAGACCTCCTCTCCTCTCCTCCTCCTGACAGGATGACATGTAGACCTCCTCTCCTCCTCCTGACAGGATGACATGTAGACCTCCTCTCCTCCTCCTCCTCCTGACAGGATGACATGTAGACCTCCTCTCCTCCTCCTGACAGGATGACATGTAGACCTCCTCTCCTCCTCCTCCTCCTCCTGGCAGGATGACATGTAGACCTCCTCTCCTCCTCCTCCTCCTCCTGGCAGGATGACATGTAGACCTCCTCTCCTCCTCCTCCTCCTGGCAGGATGACATGTAGACCTCCTCTCCTCCTCCTCCTCCTCCTGACAGGATGACATGTAGACCTCCTCTCCTCCTCCTCCTGACAGGATGACATGTAGACCTCCCCTCCTCCTCCTCCTCCTCCTCCTCCTGGCAGGATGACATGTAGACCTCCTCTCCTCCTCCTCCTGACAGGATGACATGTAGACCTCCTCTCCTCCTCCTCCTGACAGGATGACATGTAGACCTCCTCTCCTCCTCCTCCTCCTGACAGGATGACATGTAGACCTCCTCTCCTCCTCCTCCTGACAGGATGACATGTAGACCTCCTCTCCTCTCCTCCTCCTGACAGGATGACATGTAGACCTCCTCTCCTCCTCCTCCTGACAGGATGACATGTAGACCTCCTCTCCTCCGCCTCCTGACAGGATGACATGTAGACCTCCTCTCCTCCTCCTCCTGACAGGATGACATGTAGACCTCCTCTCCTCCTCCTCCTGACAGGATGACATGTAGACCTCCTCCTCCTCCTCCTCCTCCTGACAGGATGACATGTAGACCTCCTCCTCCTCCTCCTCCTCTTCCTGACAGGATGACGTGTAGACCTCCTCTCCTCCTCCTCCTGGCAGGATGACATGTAGACCTCCTCTCCTCCTCCTCCTGACAGGATGACATGTAGACCTCCTCTCCTCCTCCTCCTGACAGGATGACATGTAGACCTCCTCTCCTCCTCCTCCTGACAGGATGACATGTAGACCTCCCCTCCTCCTCCTCCTGGCAGGATGACATGTAGACCTCCTCTCCTCCTCCTCCTGACAGGATGACATGTAGACCTCCTCTCCTCCTCCTCCTCCTGACAGGATGACATGTAGACCTCCTCTCCTCCTCCTCCTGACAGGATGACATGTAGACCTCCTCTCCTCTCCTCCTCCTGACAGGATGACATGTAGACCTCCCCTCCTCCTCCTCCTGGCAGGATGACATGTAGACCTCCTCTCCTCCTCCTCCTGACAGGATGACATGTAGACCTCCTCTCCTCCTCCTCCTGACAGGATGACATGTAGACCTCCTCCTCCTCCTCCTCCTCCTGGCAGGATGACATGTAGACCTCCTCTCCTCCTCCTCCTCCTGACAGGATGACATGTAGACCTCCTCTCCTCCTCCTCCTGACAGGATGACATGTAGACCTCCTCTCCTCCTCCTCCTGACAGGATGACGTGTAGACCTCCTCTCCTCCTCCTCCTCTTCCTGACAGGATGACGTGTAGACCTCCTCTCCTCCTCCTCCTCCTGGCAGGATGACATGTAGACCTCCTCTCCTCCTCCTCCTGACAGGATGACATGTAGACCTCCTCTCCTCCTCCTCCTGACAGGATGACATGTAGACCTCCTCTCCTCTCCTCCTCCTGACAGGATGACATGTAGACCTCCTCTCCTCCTCCTCCTGACAGGATGACGTGTAGACCTCCTCTCCTCCTCCTCCTCTTCCTGACAGGATGACGTGTAGACCTCCTCTCCTCCTCCTCCTCCTGGCAGGATGACATGTAGACCTCCTCTCCTCCTCCTCCTGACAGGATGACATGTAGACCTCCTCTCCTCCTCCTCCTGACAGGATGACATGTAGACCTCCTCTCCTCTCCTCCTCCTGACAGGATGACATGTAGACCTCCTCTCCTCCTCCTCCATATTTATTGGTGGCTGTAGGGTCTTCATTCAGCTTTTTCTTTCTGTAATTCTCGCTCTACCCATGACAGACTGATCCTGTTCCTCTGTCCCTCCTCCTGTCAGCACAGTATTCTGGGTAGGGTACCCTGTGTGCGATCTTTTTATTTTTTATTTTTTTATTGCATGGTGTGAACTAACATCTGCTGCTTCAGTCACATGTTTCCCAAGGGCAGATCTATGGGTGGGGGGAGTCTTTATATGTAACACACATTACGGGGTGGTTCGGTACCAGAACTAAATACTACAAAGGGATTGGATCCAGGGTAACAAAAACAAATATTCCAACCCCCCCCCCCGGGGTATAGACGCCCATAATCGTGACCCACCCTTAAAAGTTATATATTTGTTTTGTTTTTAATAAAAGATTAATTGGTTTCAATGTATATAGTGGATAAACCTTCCTATCTAGGTGACTATTTGGCCGAATATAAAAAAAAACATCTAACAAAGCCGACCAAACATGTTTCACAGACCCACCTGCGTCATCAGGGGTAGCCAGGAATAGGGATCCCTGATGACGCAGGTGGTATGTGAAATGTGTTGGGAAGACGTTGTTTTATGCTCTTCAGTCTAATGGGTTCGATATATTTGGTACATTAGTCAGCTTTGGGGTGACCCTGGGGGAAGCAAAGAATACAATAATGGGCAGTGTGACCCCAGCTCTGGCGCCCCCATCTGACACTCTCTCTCTCGTTGACAGCGTCGTGTAGCATAGAGGACACCGAGGAGCAGCAGAAAGAGGAAGAATTTGCGGATGAACACGAAGCCCCCAACCCTATCCCTGCCCCCAACACATCACCACTGGAGGAAATGGCCAATTACAGCAACAAGCGGAAACTGCGGCACAGCCGGCGGAGTCTGGAGACCGCGGTGCCCACTTAGACGCTCAGCCAGCACTGTGAACACTCTCTATACACAGACTGTACGTGTGGGGGGGGGCAGGAGGCTCCACCCCCTGCGCTAATCTGTGCTGAGCCAAGGCGTGGACACATCTACCGCTCCCCGCTGAAGATTTTGGGGATCCTGCCGCCCCCTCCCTGCTGGGTGAAGGGTCACGTCCTGGAGCTTCTGGTGCAGCGTTTACTCGCTTTTCGCTCTTTTTGGTGGCAGTTTCGCAGTTTTCTTCGCGGCCGATGGACGGATGTGACGTCTAATATCTGATAGGACCGTGAACCAGCAGCTCCGCCCCCTTGGCTTTTTACTGACTGTTCTCATTGGGTTCTCGATCAGTCGACCCAAAAATAAAAACACAAAAACTTCTGGGGGGGGGAGATTGTAGATGAGACTTTGTATTTTTAGTTTGTATATAACCTGATTAGGGGGGGGGGGGGCCATGACCCCTCGGTGGGTGTTATCTGTGCGCTCCCCCAGTCTGTATAGGATATAGCAGAGCTGGCCCGGCACTTGGCTGCTGTTTTTAGGGTCCTTTGTGTCGCCCCTTGTCGCCCGGTTTTAGCATCGCAGCGTTGACCCGTCTTCCAATCTTGTGTTTGGTTTTTTATTATTATTTTAGAAGTTTTCTGGTCAGGGATGGCGGCGGGCGGTGACCGTGATGGTGACTTTTATGGGGTGTGAATATTTATGGGATTTTATTTATAGTGTGTGAGTGTGTGGAGAGCACTGCCTTCCCATAGGGACCCCATTATTTCTGACTGCCTAGAGGGGAGCACAGGGACGGGTCACTCATCAGCCCCATGTATAAGTGACCTCAGGACCATTGGATATTGAGACCCTCAGACTCTGCAGAGCATGCCCAATAGATACAGACCCCGCCCCTCAGACTCTGCAGAGCATGCCCAATACATACAGACCCCGCCCCTCAGACTCTGCAGAGCATGCCCAATAGATACAGACCCCGCCCCTCAGACTCTGCAGAGCATGCCCAATACACACAGACCCCGCCCCTCAGACTCTGCAGAGCATGCCCAATAGATACAGACCCCGCCCCTCAGACTCTGCAGAGCATGCCCAATACATACAGACCCCGCCCCTCAGACTCTGCAGAGCATGCCCAATAGATACAGACCCCGCCCCTCAGACTCTGCAGAGCATGCCCAATACACACAGACCCCGCCCCTCAGACTCAGCAGAGCATGCCCAATACATACAGACCCCGCCCCTCAGACTCTGCAGAGCATGCCCAATAGATAGACCCCGCCCCTCAGACTCTGCAGAGCATGCCCAATAGATACAGACCCCACCCCTCAGACTCTGCAGAGCATGCCCAATACATACAGACCCCGCCCCTCAGACTCTGCAGAGCATGCCCAATAGATACAGACCCCGCCCCTCAGACTCTGCAGAGCATGCCCAATACACACAGACCCCGCCCCTCAGACTCTGCAGAGCATGCCCAATAGATACAGACCCCGCCCCTCAGACTCTGCAGAGCATGCCCAATAGATACAGACCCCGCCCCTCAGACTCTGCAGAGCATGCCCAATACATACAGACCCCGCCCCTCAGACTCTGCAGAGCATGCCCAATAGATACAGACCCCGCCCCTCAGACTCTGCAGAGCATGCCCAATACACACAGACCCCGCCCCTCAGACTCTGCAGAGCATGCCCAATAGATACAGACCCCGCCCCTCAGACTCTGCAGAGCATGCCCAATAGATACAGACCCCACCCCTCAGACTCTGCAGAGCATGCCCAATACACACAGACCCCGCCCCTCAGACTCTGCAGAGCATGCCCAATAGATACAGACCCCACCCCTCAGACTCTGCAGAGCATGCCCAATAGATACAGACCCCGCCCCTCAGACTCTGCAGAGCATGCCCAATACACACAGACCCCGCCCCTCAGACTCTGCAGAGCATGCCCAATAGATGCAGACCCCGCCCCTCAGACTCTGCAGAGCATGCCCAATAGACACAGACCCCGCCCCTCAGACTCTGCAGAGCATGCCCAATAGATGCAGACCCCGCCCCTCAGACTCTGCAGAGCATGCCCTTAATATGCCATTACAGTTCATATCCATACAATACTAAAAGGCTGCAGTTAGTATAAGACCCAATGTCAATATCGGGGTCTAAATAGGCAAAATCCTCAATAATCTTGAATCCCAAACCTGCCGTTGTGTGTATGCAGCCCCCGTGCGTTATCATGTGTATATGGGATTTATGCAAATATTTCTATTATTGCTCTGAAGGAAGTTTCCTATTAGTGCTAAGAATCTTGTCTGCAGCTCCTGTGCAGAGCGATGAGTCTCCATGGTAACAGACTACAAAGCCGACCACGTGTAGTCTGACCCTGCGGTCCAGTGTAACCTCTTACCGCCCCAGGATTTGGTCTTAGCCTGTAACCATGGAGACCCATCGCTCTGCACAGGAGCTGCACACACAGAACGAGTTATTATTTTAGATGCATTGGGACAATAAAGTTTACACCCCCCATTCCCAAAAAACAAGTCCCTACTGCCGCCCCCATCAGGGCCCGAACCGTGTGTGTGTGAGGAGCAGGGGCCCCGCTGTGTGTGTGTGTGAGGAGCAGGGGCCCCGCTGTGTGTGTGTGTGAGGAGCAGGGGCCCCGCTGTGTGTGTGTGTGAGGAGCAGGGGCCCCGCTGTGTGTGTGTGTGAGGAGCAGGGGCCCCGCTGTGTGTGTGTGTGAGGAGCAGGGGCCCCGCTGTGTGTGTGTGTGAGAGGAGCAGAGGCCCCGCTGTGTGTGTGTGTGAGGAGCAGGGGCCCCGCTGTGTGTGTGTGTGAGGAGCAGGGGCCCCGCTGTGTGTGTGTGTGAGGAGCAGGGGCCCCGCTGTGTGTGTGTGAGAGGAGCAGGGGCCCCGCTGTGTGTGTGTGTGAGGAGCAGGGGCCCCGCTGTGTGTGTGTGTGAGGAGCAGGGGCCCCGCTGTGTGTGTGTGAGAGGAGCAGAGGCCCCGCTGTGTGTGTGTGTGAGGAGCAGGGGCCCCGCTGTGTGTGTGTGTGTGTGTGTGTGTGAGGAGCAGGGGCCCCGCTGTGTGTGTGTGTGTGAGGAGCCGGGGCCCCGCTGTGTGTGTGTGTGAGGAGCAGGGGCCCCGCTGTGTGTGTGTGTGAGGAGCAGGGGCCCCGCTGTGTGTGTGTGAGGAGCAGGGGCCCCGCTGTGTGTGTGTGTGTGAGGAGCAGGGGCCCCGCTGTGTGTGTGTGTGAGGAGCAGGGGCCCCGCTGTGTGTGTGTGAGGAGCAGGGGCCCCGCTGTGTGTGTGTGTGTGAGGAGCCGGGGCCCCGCTGTGTGTGTGTGTGTGTGAGAGGAGCAGGGGCCCCGCTGTGTGTGTGTGTGTGTGTGTGTGTGTGTGTGTGTGTGTGTGTGTGTGTGTGTGAGGAGCAGGGGCCCCGCTGTGTGTGTGTGTGTGTGTGTGTGAGGAGCAGGGGCCCCGCTGTGTGTGTGTGAGGAGCCGGGGCCCCGCTGTGTGTGTGTGTGTGAGGAGCAGGGGCCCCGCTGTGTGTGTGTGAGGAGCAGGGGCCCCGCTGTGTGTGTGTGAGGAGCAGGGGCCCCGCTGTGTGTGTGTGTGTGAGGAGCCGGGGCCCCGCTGTGTGTGTGTGTGTGTGAGAGGAGCAGGGGCCCCGCTGTGTGTGTGTGTGTGTGTGTGTGTGTGTGTGTGTGTGTGTGTGTGTGTGTGTGAGGAGCAGGGGCCCCGCTGTGTGTGTGTGTGTGTGTGTGTGAGGAGCAGGGGCCCCGCTGTGTGTGTGTGAGGAGCCGGGGCCCCGCTGTGTGTGTGTGTGTGAGGAGCAGGGGCCCCGCTGTGTGTGTGTGAGGAGCCGGGGCCCCGCTGTGTGTGTGTGTGTGAGGAGCAGGGGCCCCGCTGTGTGTGTGTGTGAGAGGAGCAGGGGCCCCGCTGTGTGTGTGTGAGGAGCCGGGGCCCCGCTGTGTGTGTGTATGTGAGGAGCAGGGGCCCCGCTGTGTGTGTGTGTGAGAGGAGCAGGGGCCCCGCTGTGTTTGTATAAGGGGGGGGCCCCGTGATCACTGCCGTCTGCCCCGCCTCAGATCTTGACTCTCACTTTTTATTGACATTTTTTAAAGGGGAATTTTTATTTTTGGGGGTAAAATTTATATAAGAAGAAAAATTAGGTTTTTTATTTGTGCAAAGTTTGTTTTATCGCTTTTTTCTGCTCTTTGCGCCGATGCTGGGGGAGGGGACTTGTCAGGGCATGCTGGGAGTTGTAGTTTTGCTGCAGATGTAGATTTTCCAGCAGTGTTTTCCAACCAGGGTGCCTCCAGCTGTTGCAAAACTACAACTCCCAGCATGTCCTTACAGCCTTCGGCTGTCCGGACATACTGGGAGTTGTAGTTTTGAAACAGCTGGAGGCACCCTGCTTGGGTTAATGCAGGGTTACGGTATGGTTCCTCCTGCGTAACGCATACCCCTCCCCCTACACCGCTGGTCACTCTGCGATATAATATGGAGGGGGGCGCGAAATTATTCAGAGGGAGCGGTCGGCTCGTGTATCCTGGCGGCATGGCGACCGGCGAACGCAGGATACCGGAATGTGGCGAATCAGAGAACCGCGGGCCGCGCCAAATCCGAGAGATGTTTCACTCACATTGAGTTTCTGATTTCACTGCCGTCAGGACACAAAGAGTTAATCGATATCATTGGGGGCCCCGCACGTCCGCCTCCATGTTTGGGGTTTGTCATGTGACCAGGGGGCAGGTGCTGGTGGCGCGTTGCGGATGTTTTGGCCCCTCCCCCGCGGTGCCTTACTGCAGCCATGGACCCAGCGTGGGAATGGGGTCCGGGGCCGCTGCTCCTCCCCGAGGGGTTTTCTAGGATTTGTTATTACGGAGACCCTCACATCGGGGGCCACATTTTTTGGGGTCTCTCCGCCTCCTCTTGGGCCCTAATGGTCGGGGAGACCCTGAGGCTGTAACTAGTGATATTTGTACAACCAAAGAACTTTATTTTGTGGCTCAAAAACAATAATAAAGTTTACTTTACATTATAGGAGCGATCTAAAGTGTCTATCCCCCAGAGCTGCACTCACTATTCTGCTGTTACATCATGTCTTATCCTCCAGAGATGCACTCACTATTCTGCTGTTACATCATGTCTTATCCTCCAGAGATGCACTCACTATTCTGCTGTTACATCCTGTCTTATCCTCCAGAGCTGCACTCACTATTCTGCTGTTACATCCTGTCTTATCCTCCAGAGCTGCACTCACTATTCTGCTGTTACATCCTGTCTTATCCTCCAGAGCTGCACTCACTATTCTGCTGTTACATCATGTCTTATCCTCCAGAGCTACACTCACTATTCTGCTGTACATCATGTCTTATCCTCCAGAGCTGCACTCACTATTCTGCTGTTACATCATGTCTTATCCTCCAGAGCTGCACTCACTATTCTGCTGTTACATCATGTCTTATCCTCCAGAGCTGCACTCACTATTCTGCTGTTACATCATGTCTTATCCTCCAGAGCTGCACTCACTATTCTGCTGTTACATCATGTCTTATCCTCCAGAGCTGCACTCACTATTCTGCTGTCACATCATGTCTTATCCCCCAGAGCTGCACTCACTATTCTGCTGTTACATCATGTCTTATCCTCCAGAGCTGCACTCACTATTCTGCTGTTATATCATGTCTTATCCTCCAGAGCTGCACTCACTATTCTGCTGTACATCATGTCTTATCCTCCAGAGCTGCACTCACTATTCTGCTTTACATCATGTCTTATCCCCCAGAGCTGCACTCACTATTCTGCTGTCACATCATGTCTTATCCTCCAGAGCTGCACTCACTATTCTGCTGTACATCATGTCTTATCCTCCAGAACTGAACTCACTATTCTGCTGTTACATCAGGTCTTATCCTCCAGATCTGCACTCACTATTCTGCTGTTACATCATGTCTTATACTCCAGAGATGCGCTCACTATTCTGCTGTCACATCATGTCTTATCCTCCAGAGATGCGCTCACTATTCTGCTGTCACATCATGTCTTATCCTCCAGAGCTGCGCTCACTATTCTGCTGTCACATCATGTCTTATCCTCCAGAGCTGCACTCACTATTCTGCTGTCACATCATGTCTTATCCCTCAGAGCTGCACTCACTATTCTGCTTTACATCATGTCTTATCCTCCAGAGCTGCACTCACTATTCTGCTGTTACATCATGTCTTATCCTCCAGAGCTGCACTCACTATTCTGCTGTTACATCATGTCTTATCCTCCAGAGATGCGCTCACTATTCTGCTGTCACAGGAGTGTTGTGACCATGCTCTGACCCATCATTTTGGGATTTTGACCTTAGTGGGTCAGTTGGGGGTGACATGAGGCCTTTCCCCCCGGGGGTTTTGGGGCAGCTATAGTTGTGTCCGCTCTGGGGTGGGGGAGGAGATAAGGGGACCCCCGTCTTCTGCTGATGGACTCTGTCAGGTGCAGGAAATGTGGCTGCAGCTCTGGATGTGACTAGAGACCTGAGAAGAGTCACAAAACTAAGTGAAGATTTCAGCTCAAGGAGGTGACGCAGTAACTGAACACCGGGGGGCGCCACCACCTGTCTATAGGGGCCCCAGAGCGGAGCAGGTGCAGAGTCCGGTCAGAGAAGACAGGTGGGGACAGGATACGACTAGTGTCTGCTCAGATATCATTGCCCCCTCCCCCCCCCATATAGAGGTGATATATTGGGGGTCCCCCTCCTCCATAGTGATGATATATTGGGGGTCCCCCTCCTCCATAGTGATGATATATTGGGGGTCCCCCTCCTCCATAGTGATGATATATTGGGGGTCCCCCTCCTCCATAGTGATGATATATTGGGGGTCCCCCTCCTCCATAGTGATGATATATTGGGGGTCCCCTCCTCCATAGTGATGATATATTGGGGGGTCCCATCCTCCGCAGTGATGATATATTGGGGGGTCCCCCTCCTACATAGAGATGATATATTTGGGGGGTCACCCCATGAGGACAACCACCCAGTATAGGACCACTCCCCCAGTATAGGACCACTCCCCCCATGAGGACAACCACCCAGTATAGGACCACTCCCCCAGTATAGGACCACTCCCCCCATGAGGACAACCACCCAGCATATGACCACTCCCCCCATGAGGACAACCACCCAGCATAGGACCACTCCCCCAGTATAGGACCACTCCCCCCATGAGGACAACCACCCAGCATAGGACCACTCCCCCCATGAGGACAACCACCCAGCATAGGACCACTCCCCCAGTATAGGACCACTCCCCCCATGAGCACAACCACCCAGCATAGGACCACTCCCCCAGTATAGGACCACTCCCCCCATGAGGACAACCACCCAGTATAGGACCACTCCCCCAGTATAGGACCACTCCCCCCATGAGGACAATCCCCCCCCCCCCATGGCGCTCACTCCTTGTGCCGTCTGATTCATTTTCTGCAGATTTCACATTTTGGTGACCTGTTTGTTCTTGTGTAAAGAATTTCAGAGAAAAATGTGATGACGTCCGGGGCCGAGAGTCACTTCACCTCCATAACTCACAGGTGATGGGGCCTAAAGGCAAGAGCAGGTACTACAACTCTCAGCATCTGTCATACAGGGGGCCACACACAGGATCAGTACCCATGTACTACAACTCTTAACATCCTCCATACAGTGACTACAGATAATTCTACAACATGTGTCTATCTGTCCTGTTATCAGCCCTTGGAACGTATAACATGGCTGATAATAGAGAACAATAGATATATTCACCTGTCCTACAGTCACCTCTCCTTTCCTGACATGGCTGATAACAGAGAACAATAGATATATTCACCTGTCCTACAGTCACCTCTCCCCTCCTGACATGGCTGATAATAGAGAACAATAGATATATTCACCTGTCCTACAGTCACCTCTCCCCTCCTGACATGGCTGATAATAGAGAACAATAGATATATTCACCTGTCCTACAGTCACCTCTCCTCTCCTGACATGGCTGATAATAGAGAACAATAGATATATTCACCTGTCCTACAGTCACCTCTCCCCTCCTGACATGGCTGATAATAGAGAACAATAGATATATTCACCTGTCCTACAGTCACCTCTCCCCTCCTCACATGGCTGATAACAGAGAACAATAGATATATTCACCTGTCCTACAGTCACCTCTCCCCTCCTGACATGACTGATAACAGAGAACAATAGATTGTATTCACCTGTCCTACAGTCACCTCTCCTCTCCTGATATGGCTGATAACAGAGAACAATAGATATATTCACCTGTCCTACAGTCACCTCTCTCCTCCTGACATGGCTGATAATAGAGAACAATAGATATATTCACCTGTCCTACAGTCACCTCTCCTGACATGGCTGATAACAGAGAACAATAGATATATTCACCTGTCCTACAGTCACCTCTCCCCTCCTGACATGGCTGGTAACAGAGAACAATAGATTGTATTCACCTGTCCTACAGTCACCTCTCCTCTCCTGACATGGCTGATAACAGAACAATAGATATATTCACCTGTCCAACAGTCACCTCTCCCCTAATGACATGGCTGATAACAGAGAACAATATATTATATTCACCTGTCCTACAGTCACCTCTGCCCCTGACATGGCTGATAACAGAGAACAATAGATTGTATTCACCTGTCCTACAGTCACCTCTCCTCTCCTGACATGGCTGATACTAGAGAACAATAGATTGTATTCACCTGTCCTACAGTCACCTCTCCTCTCCTGACATGGCTGATACTAGAGAACAATAGAATATATTCACCTGTCCTACAGTCACCTCTCCTCTCCTGACATTGCTGATAACAGAGAACAATAGATTATATTCACCTGTCCTACAGTCACCTCTCCCCTCCTTACATGGCTGATAACAGAGAACAATAGATATATTCACCTGTCCTACAGTCACCTCTCCCCTCCTGACATAGCTGATAACAGAGAACAATAGATATATTCACCTGTCCTACAGTCACCTCTCCCCTCCTGACATGGCTGATAATAGAGAACAATAGATATATTCACCTGTCCTACAGTCACCTCTCCTCTCCTGACATGGCTGATAACAGAGAACAATAGATATATTCACCTGTCCTACAGTCACCTCTCCCCTCCTGACATGACTGATAACAGAGAACAATAGATCTATTCACCTGTCCTACAGTCACCTCTCCTCTCCTGATATGGCTGATAACAGAGAACAATAGATTATATTCACCTGTCCAACAGTCACCTCTCCCCTCATGACATGGCTGATAACAGAGAACAATAGATTATATTCACCTGTCCTACAGTCACCTCTCCTCTCCTAACATGGCTGATAACAGAGAACAATAGATTATATTCACCTGTCCTACAGTCACCTCTCCCCTCCTGACATGGCTGATAACAGAGAACAATAGATAAATTCACCTGTCCTACAGTCACCTCTCTCCTTCTGACATGTCTGATAACAGAGAACAATAGAGTATTCTCCTGTCCTACAGTCACCTCTCCTGACATGGCTGATAACAGAGAACAATAGATATATTCACCTGTCCTACAGTCACCTCTCTTCTCCTGAAATGGCTGATAACAGAGAACAATATATATATTCACCTGTCCTACAGTCACCTCTCTCCTCCTGAAATGGCTGATAACAGAGAACAATATATATATTCACCTGTCCTACAGTCACCTCTCTTCTCCTGAAATGGCTGATAACAGAGAACAATATATATATTCACCTGTCCTACAGTCACCTCTCTTCTCCTGACATGGCTGATAACAGAGAACAATAGATATATTCACCTGTCCTACAGTCACCTCTCTTCTCCTGAAATGGCTGATAACAGAGAACAATATATATATTCACCTGTCCTACAGTCACCTCTCTCCTCCTGAAATGGCTGATAACAGAGAACAATATATATATTCACCTGTCCTACAGTCACCTCTCTTCTCCTGACATGGCTGATAACAGAGAACAATAGATATATTCACCTGTCCTACAGTCACCTCTCCTCCTCACATGGCTGATAACGGAGAGGAAAAGATATATTCACTTGTCCTACAGTCACCTCTCTCCTACTGACATGGCTGATAATAGAGAACAATAGATATATTCACCTGTCCTACAGTCACCTCTCCCCTCCTGACATGGCTGATAACAGAGAACAATAGATTATATTCACCTGTCCTACAGTCACCTCTCCCCTCCTGACATGGCTGATAATAGAGAACAATAGATATATTCACCTGTCCTACAGTCACCTCTCCCCTCCTGACATGGCTGATAATAGAGAACAATAGATATATTCACCTGTCCTACAGTCACCTGTCCTCTCCTGACATGGCTGATAATAGAGAACAATAGAATATATTCACCTGTTCTACAGTCACCTCTCCTGACATGGCTGATAACAGAGAACAATAGATTGTATTCACCTGTCCTACAGTCACCTCTCCTCTCCTGACATGGCTGATAACAGAGAACAATAGATCTATTCACCTATCCTACAGTCACCTCTCCTCTCCTGATATGGCTGATAACAGAGAACAATAGATTATATTCACCTGTCCAACAGTCACCTCTCCCCTCATGACATGGCTGATAACAGAGAACAATAGATTATATTCACCTGTCCTACAGTCACCTCTCCTCTCCTAACATGGCTGATAGCAGAGTACAATAGATTAGATTCACCGGTGCTACAGTCACCTCTCCCCTCCTGACATGGCTGATAACAGAGAACAATAGATATATTCACCTGTCCTACAGTCACCTCTCTCCTTCTGACATGTCTGATAACAGAGAACAATAGAGTATTCTCCTGTCCTACAGTCACCTCTCCTGACATGGCTGATAACAGAGAACAATAGATATATTCACCTGTCCTACAGTCACCTCTCTCCTCCTGAAATGGCTGATAACAGAGAACAATATATATATTCACCTGTCCTACAGTCACCTCTCTCCTCCTGAAATGGCTGATAACAGAGAACAATATATATATTCACCTGTCCTACAGTCACTTCTCTTCTCCTGAAATGGCTGATAACAGAGAACAATAGATATATTCACCTGCCCTACAGTCACCTCTCCTCCTCACATGGCTGATAACGGAGAGGAAAAGATATATTCACTTGTCCTACAGTCACCTCTCTCCTACTGACATGGCTGTAGGACAGGTGAATACAATCTATTGTTCTCTGTTATCAGTCGCCTCTCCTCTCCTGACATGGCTGATAACAGAGAACAATAGATATATTCTCCTGTCCTACAGTCACCTCTTCTGACCTGACTGATAACAGAGAACAATAGATTGTATTCTTCTGTCCTACAGTCACCTCTCCTGACATGGCTGATAACAGAGAACAATAGATATATTCACCTGTCCTACAATCACCTCTCCTCTCCTGACATGGCTGATAACAGAGAACAATAGATATATTCACCCGTCCAACAGTCACCTCTCCCCTCACGACATGGCTGATAACAGAGAACAATAGATTATATTCACCCGTCCAACAGTCACCTCTCCCCTCACGACATGGCTGATAACAGAGAACAATAGATTATATTCACCTGTCCAACAGTCACCTCTCCTCCTGACATGGCTGATAACAGAGAACAATAGATTGTATTAACCTGTCCTACAGTCACCTCTCCCCTCCTGACATGGCTGATAACAGAGAACAATAGACTATATTCACCTGTCCTACAGTCATCTCTCCTGACATGGCTGATAACAGAGAACAATAGATTATATTCACCTGTCCTACAGTCACCTCTCCCCTCCTAACATGGCTGATAACAGAGAACAATAGTTATATTCACCTGTCCTACAGTCACCTCTCCCCTCCTGGCATGGCTGATAACAGAGAACAATAGATGATATTCACCTGTCCTACAGTCACCTCTCCCCTCCTGACATGGCTGATAATAGAGAACAATAGATATATTCTCCTGTCCTACAGTCAACTCTCCCCTCCTGACATGGCTGATAATAGAGAACAATAGATATATTCACCTGTCCTACAGTCACCTCTCCTCTCCTGACATGGCTGACAATAGAGAACAATAGAATATATTCACCTGTCCTACAGTCACCTCTCCTGACATGGCTGATAACAGAGAACAATAGATTGTATTCACCTGTCCTACAGTCACCTCTCCTCTCCTGATATGGCTGATAACAGAGAACAATAGATATATTCACCTGTCCAACAGTCACCTCTCCCCTCATGACATGGCTGATAACAGAGAACAATAGATATATTCACCTGTCCTACAGTCACCTCTCTCCTTCTGACATGGCTGATAACAGAGAACAATAGAGTATATTCTCCTGTCCTACAGTCACCTCTCCTGACATGGCTGATAACAGAGAACAATAGATATATTCACCTGTCCTACAGTCACCTCTCCTCTCCTGAAATGGCTGATAAGAGAGAACAATAGATATATTCACCTGCCCTACAGTCACCTCTCCTCCTCACATGGCTGATAACGGAGAGGAAAAGATATATTCACTTGTCCTACAGTCACCTCTCCTCTCCTGACATGGCTGATAACAGAGAACAATAGATATATTCACCTGTCCTACAGTCTCCTCTCCTGACATGGCTGATAACAGAGAACAATAGATTGTATTCACCTGTCCTACAGTCTCCTCTCCTGACATGGCTGATAACAGAGAACAATAGATTGTATTCACCTGTCCTACAGTCACCTCTCCCCTCCTGACATGGCTGATAACAGAGAACATTAGATATATTCTCCTGTCCTACAGTCGCCTCTCCTCTCCTGACATGGCTGATAACAGAGAACAATAGGTATATTCACCTGTCCTACAGTCACCTCTCCCCTCCTGACATGGCTGATAATAGAGAACAATAGATATATTCTCCTGTCCTACAGTCAACTCTCCCCTCCTGACATGGCTGATAATAGAGAACAATAGATATATTCACCTGTCCTACAGTCACCTGTCCTCTCCTGACATGGCTGACAATAGAGAACAATAGAATATATTCACCTGTCCTACAGTCACCTCTCCTGACATGGCTGATAACAGAGAACAATAGATTATATTCACCTGTCCTACAGTCACCTCTCCTCTCCTGATATGGCTGATAACAGAGAACAATAGATATATTCACCTGTCCAACAGTCACCTCTCCCCTCATGACATGGCTGATAACAGAGAACAATAGATTATATTCACCTGTCCTACAGTCACCTCTCCCCTCCTGACATGGCTGATAACAGAGAACAATAGATATATTCACCTGTCCTACAGTCACCTCTCTCCTTCTGACATGGCTGATAACAGAGAACAATAGAGTATATTCTCCTGTCCTACAGTCACCTCTCCTGACATGGCTGATAACAGAGAACAATAGATATATTCACCTGTCCTACAGTCACCTCTCCTCTCCTGAAATGGCTGATAACAGAGAACAATAGATATATTCACCTGCCCTACAGTCACCTCTCCTCCTCACATGGCTGATAACGGAGAGGAAAAGATATATTCACTTGTCCTACAGTCACCTCTCCTCTCCTGACATGGCTGATAACAGAGAACAATAGATATATTCACCTGTCCTACAGTCTCCTCTCCTGACATGGCTGATAACAGAGAACAATAGATTGTATTCACCTGTCCTACAGTCTCCTCTCCTGACATGGCTGATAACAGAGAACAATAGATTGTATTCACCTGTCCTACAGTCACCTCTCCCCTCCTGACATGGCTGATAACAGAGAACATTAGATATATTCTCCTGTCCTACAGTCGCCTCTCCTCTCCTGACATGGCTGATAACAGAGAACAATAGGTATATTCACCTGTCCTACAGTCACCTCTCCCCTCCTGACATGACTGATAACAGAGAACAATAGATATATTCACCTGACCTACAGTCACCTCTCCCCTCCTGACATGGCTGGTAACAGAGAACAATAGATTGTATTCACCTGTCCTACAGTAACCTCTCCTCTCCTGACATGGCTGATAACAGAGAACAATAGATCTATTCACCTGACCTACAGTCACCTCTCCTCTCCTGACATGTCTGATAACAGAGAACAATAGATATTCACCTGTCCTACAGTCACCTCTCCCCTCCTGACATGGCTGATACCAGAGAACAATAGAATATATTCACCTGTCCTACAGTCACCTCTCCTCTCCTGACATGGCTGATAACAGAGAACAATAGATATATTCACCTGTCCTACAGTCACCTCTCCTCTCCTGACATGGTTGATAACAGAGAACAATAGGTATATTCAGCTGTCCTACAGTCACCTCTCCCCTCCTGACATGGCTGATAACAGAGAACAATAGATTGTATTCTCCTGTCCTACAGTCACCTCTCCCCTTCTGACATGGCTGATAACAGAGAACTATAGATATATTCACCTGTCCTACAGTCACCTCTCCCCTCCTGACATGACTGATAACAGAGAACAATAGATATATTCACCTGACCTACAGTCACCTCTCCCCTCCTGACATGGCTGGTAACAGAGAACAATAGATTGTATTCACCTGTCCTACAGTAACCTCTCCTCTCCTGACATGGCTGATAACAGAGAACAATAGATCTATTCACCTGACCTACAGTCACCTCTCCTCTCCTGACATGTCTGATAACAGAGAACAATAGATATTCACCTGTCCTACAGTCACCTCTCCCCTCCTGACATGGCTGATACCAGAGAACAATAGAATATATTCACCTGTCCTACAGTCACCTCTCCTCTCCTGACATGGCTGATAACAGAGAACAATAGATATATTCACCTGTCCTACAGTCACCTCTCCTCTCCTGACATGGTTGATAACAGAGAACAATAGATTGTATTCACCTGTCCTACAGTCACCTCTCCCCTCCTGACATGGCTGATAACAGAGAACATTAGATATATTCTCCAGTCCTACAGTCGCCTCTCCTCTCCTGACATGGCTGATAACAGAGAACAATAGGTATATTCACCTGTCCTACAGTCACCTCTCCCCTCCTGACATGGCTGATAACAGAGAACAATAGATTGTATTCTCCTGTCCTACAGTCACCTCTCCCCTTCTGACATGGCTGATAACAGAGAACTATAGATATATTCACCTGTCCTACAGTCACCTCTCCCCTCCTGACATGGATGATAACAGAGAACAATATCTATTCACCTGTCCTACAGTCACCTCTCCCCTCCTGACATGGCTGATAACAGAGAACAATAGATATATTAACCTGTCCTACAGTGACCTCTCCTCCTGACATGACTGATAACAGAGAACAATAGATTATATTCACCTGTCCTACAGTCACCTCTCCCCTCCTGACATGGCTGATAACAGAGAACAATAGATATATTCACCTGTCCTACAGTCACCTCTCTTCTCCTGACATGGCTGATAACAGATAACAATAGATATATTCACCTGTCCTACAATCACCTCTCCTATCCTGACATGGCTGATAACAGAGAACAATAGATATATTCACCCGTCCAACAGTCACCTCTCCCCTCACGACATGGCTGATAACAGAGAACAATAGATATATTCACCTGTCCTACAGTCACCTCTCCTCTCCTGACATGGCTGATAACAGAGAACAATAGATTGGATTCTCCTGTCCTACAGTCACCTCTCCCCTCCTGACATGGCTGATAACAGAACAATAGAAATATTCACCTGTCCAACAGTCACCTCTCCCCTCACGACATGGCTGATAACAGAGAACAATAGATTATATTCACCTGTCCAACAGTCACCTCTCCTCCTGACATGGCTGATAACAGAGAACAATAGATTGTATTAACCTGTCCTACAGTCACCTCTCCCCTCCTGACATAGCTGATAACAGAGAACAATAGACTATATTCACCTGTCCTACAGTCACCTCTCCTGACATGGCTGATAACAGAGAACAATAGATTATATTCACCTGTCCTACAGTCACCTCTCCCCTCCTAACATGGCTGATAACAGAGAACAATAGATATATTCACCTGTCCTACAGTCACCTCTCCCCTCCTAACATGGCTGATAACAGAGAGCAATAGTTATATTCACCTGTCCTACAGTCACCTCTCCCCTCCTGACATGGCTGATAACAGAGAACAATAGATATATTCACCTGTCCTACAGTCACCTCTCCTCTCATGACATGGCTGATGACAGAGAACAATAGATATATTCACCTGTCCTACAGTCACCTCTCCCCTCCTGACATGGCTGATAACAGAGAACAATAGATATATTCACCTGTCCTACAGTCACCTCTCCCCTCCTGACATGGCTGATAACAGAGAACAATAGATATATTCACCTGTCCTACAGTCACCTCTACCCTCCTGATATGGCTGATAATAGAGAACAATAGATATATTCACCTGTCCTACAGTCACCTCTCCCCTCCTTACATGGCTGATAACAGAGAACAATACATTGTATTCCCCTGTCCTACAGTCACCTCTCCCCTCCTGACATGGCTGATAACAGAGAACAATAGATATATTCACCTGTCCTACAGTCACCTCTCCCCTCCTGACATGGCTGATAATAGAGAACACTAGATATATTCACCTGTCCAACAGTCACCTCTCCCCTCACGACATGGCTGATAACAGAGAACAATAGATTATATTCACCTGTCCAACAGTCACCTCTCCTCCTGACATGGCTGATAACAGAGAACAATAGATTGTATTAACCTGTCCTACAGTCACCTCTCCCCTCCTGACATAGCTGATAACAGAGAACAATAGATATATTCACCTGTCCTACAGTCACCTCTCCTGACATGGCTGATAACAGAGAACAATAGATTATATTCACCTGTCCTACAGTCACCTCTCCCCTCCTAACATGGCTGATAACAGAGAACAATAGATATATTCACCTGTCCTACAGTCACCTCTCCCCTCCTAACATGGCTGATAACAGAGAGCAATAGTTATATTCACCTGTCCTACAGTCACCTCTCCCCTCCTGACATGGCTGATAACAGAGAACAATAGATATATTCACCTGTCCTACAGTCACCTCTCCTCTCATGACATGGCTGATGACAGAGAACAATAGATATATTCACCTGTCCTACAGTCACCTCTCCCCTCCTGAC
Organism: Hyla sarda; assembly: GCF_029499605.1. Classification (NCBI taxonomy): domain Eukaryota; kingdom Metazoa; phylum Chordata; class Amphibia; order Anura; family Hylidae; genus Hyla; species Hyla sarda. The sequence continues at coordinate 298,383 of NW_026610010.1, read as the reverse complement.
ATGGCTGATAACAGAGAACAATAGATATATTCACCTGTCCTACAGTCACCTCTCCCCTCCTGACATGGCTGATAACAGAGAACAATAGATTGTATTCACCTGTCCTACAGTCACCTCTCCCCTCCTGACATGGCTGATAACAGAGAACATTAGATATATTCTCCTGTCCTACAGTCGCCTCTCCTCTCCTGACATGGCTGATAACAGAGAACAATAGATAAATTCACCTGTCCTACAGTCACCTCTCTCCTTCTGACATGTCTGATAACAGAGAACAATAGAGTATTCTCCTGTCCTACAGTCACCTCTCCTGACATGGCTGATAACAGAGAACAATAGATATATTCACCTGTCCTACAGTCACCTCTCTTCTCCTGAAATGGCTGATAACAGAGAACAATATATATATTCACCTGTCCTACAGTCACCTCTCTCCTCCTGAAATGGCTGATAACAGAGAACAATATATATATTCACCTGTCCTACAGTCACCTCTCTTCTCCTGAAATGGCTGATAACAGAGAACAATATATATATTCACCTGTCCTACAGTCACCTCTCTTCTCCTGACATGGCTGATAACAGAGAACAATAGATATATTCACCTGTCCTACAGTCACCTCTCTTCTCCTGAAATGGCTGATAACAGAGAACAATATATATATTCACCTGTCCTACAGTCACCTCTCTCCTCCTGACATGGCTGATAACAGAGAACAATAGATATATTCACCTGTCCTACAGTCACCTCTCTTCTCCTGACATGGCTGATAACAGAGAACAATAGATATATTCACCTGTCCTACAGTCACCTCTCCTCCTCACATGGCTGATAACGGAGAGGAAAAGATATATTCACTTGTCCTACAGTCACCTCTCTCCTACTGACATGGCTGATAATAGAGAACAATAGATATATTCACCTGTCCTACAGTCACCTCTCCCCTCCTGACATGGCTGATAACAGAGAACAATAGATTATATTCACCTGTCCTACAGTCACCTCTCCCCTCCTGACATGGCTGATAATAGAGAACAATAGATATATTCACCTGTCCTACAGTCACCTCTCCCCTCCTGACATGGCTGATAATAGAGAACAATAGATATATTCACCTGTCCTACAGTCACCTGTCCTCTCCTGACATGGCTGATAATAGAGAACAATAGAATATATTCACCTGTCCTACAGTCACCTCTCCTGACATGGCTGATAACAGAGAACAATAGATTGTATTCACCTGTCCTACAGTCACCTCTCCTCTCCTGACATGGCTGATAACAGAGAACAATAGATCTATTCACCTATCCTACAGTCACCTCTCCTCTCCTGATATGGCTGATAACAGAGAACAATAGATTATATTCACCTGTCCAACAGTCACCTCTCCCCTCATGACATGGCTGATAACAGAGAACAATAGATTATATTCACCTGTCCTACAGTCACCTCTCCTCTCCTAACATGGCTGATAGCAGAGTACAATAGATTAGATTCACCGGTGCTACAGTCACCTCTCCCCTCCTGACATGGCTGATAACAGAGAACAATAGATATATTCACCTGTCCTACAGTCACCTCTCTCCTTCTGACATGTCTGATAACAGAGAACAATAGAGTATTCTCCTGTCCTACAGTCACCTCTCCTGACATGGCTGATAACAGAGAACAATAGATATATTCACCTGTCCTACAGTCACCTCTCTTCTCCTGAAATGGCTGATAACAGAGAACAATATATATATTCACCTGTCCTACAGTCACCTCTCTCCTCCTGAAATGGCTGATAACAGAGAACAATATATATATTCACCTGCTCTACAGTCACCTCTCCTCCTCACATGGCTGATAACGGAGAGGAAAAGATATATTCACTTGTCCTACAGTCACCTCTCTCCTACTGACATGGCTGTAGGACAGGTGAATACAATCTATTGTTCTCTGTTATCAGTCGCCTCTCCTCTCCTGACATGGCTGATAACAGAGAACAATAGATATATTCTCCTGTCCTACAGTCACCTCTTCTGACCTGACTGATAACAGAGAACAATAGATTGTATTCTCCTGTCCTACAGTCACCTCTCCTGACATGGCTGATAACAGAGAACAATAGATATATTCACCTGTCCTACAATCACCTCTCCTCTCCTGACATGGCTGATAACAGAGAACAATAGATATATTCACCCGTCCAACAGTCACCTCTCCCCTCACGACATGGCTGATAACAGAGAACAATAGATTATATTCACCCGTCCAACAGTCACCTCTCCCCTCACGACATGGCTGATAACAGAGAACAATAGATTATATTCACCTGTCCAACAGTCACCTCTCCTCCTGACATGGCTGATAACAGAGAACAATAGATTGTATTAACCTGTCCTACAGTCACCTCTCCCCTCCTGACATGGCTGATAACAGAGAACAATAGACTATATTCACCTGTCCTACAGTCATCTCTCCTGACATGGCTGATAACAGAGAACAATAGATTATATTCACCTGTCCTACAGTCACCTCTCCCCTCCTAACATGGCTGATAACAGAGAACAATAGTTATATTCACCTGTCCTACAGTCACCTCTCCCCTCCTGGCATGGCTGATAACAGAGAACAATAGATGATATTCACCTGTCCTACAGTCACCTCTCCCCTCCTGACATGGCTGATAATAGAGAACAATAGATATATTCTCCTGTCCTACAGTCAACTCTCCCCTCCTGACATGGCTGATAATAGAGAACAATAGATATATTCACCTGTCCTACAGTCACCTCTCCTGACATGGCTGACAATAGAGAACAATAGAATATATTCACCTGTCCTACAGTCACCTCTCCTGACATGGCTGATAACAGAGAACAATAGATTGTATTCACCTGTCCTACAGTCACCTCTCCTCTCCTGATATGGCTGATAACAGAGAACAATAGATATATTCACCTGTCCAACAGTCACCTCTCCCCTCATGACATGGCTGATAACAGAGAACAATAGATATATTCACCTGTCCTACAGTCACCTCTCTCCTTCTGACATGGCTGATAACAGAGAACAATAGAGTATATTCTCCTGTCCTACAGTCACCTCTCCTGACATGGCTGATAACAGAGAACAATAGATATATTCACCTGTCCTACAGTCACCTCTCCTCTCCTGAAATGGCTGATAAGAGAGAACAATAGATATATTCACCTGCCCTACAGTCACCTCTCCTCCTCACATGGCTGATAACGGAGAGGAAAAGATATATTCACTTGTCCTACAGTCACCTCTCCTCTCCTGACATGGCTGATAACAGAGAACAATAGATATATTCACCTGTCCTACAGTCTCCTCTCCTGACATGGCTGATAACAGAGAACAATAGATTGTATTCACCTGTCCTACAGTCTCCTCTCCTGACATGGCTGATAACAGAGAACAATAGATTGTATTCACCTGTCCTACAGTCACCTCTCCCCTCCTGACATGGCTGATAACAGAGAACATTAGATATATTCTCCTGTCCTACAGTCGCCTCTCCTCTCCTGACATGGCTGATAACAGAGAACAATAGGTATATTCACCTGTCCTACAGTCACCTCTCCCCTCCTGACATGACTGATAACAGAGAACAATAGATATATTCACCTGACCTACAGTCACCTCTCCCCTCCTGACATGGCTGGTAACAGAGAACAATAGATTGTATTCACCTGTCCTACAGTAACCTCTCCTCTCCTGACATGGCTGATAACAGAGAACAATAGATCTATTCACCTGACCTACAGTCACCTCTCCTCTCCTGACATGTCTGATAACAGAGAACAATAGATATTCACCTGTCCTACAGTCACCTCTCCCCTCCTGACATGGCTGATACCAGAGAACAATAGAATATATTCACCTGTCCTACAGTCACCTCTCCTCTCCTGACATGGCTGATAACAGAGAACAATAGATATATTCACCTGTCCTACAGTCACCTCTCCTCTCCTGACATGGCTGATAACAGAGAAAAATAGATTGTATTCACCTGTCCTACAGTCACCTCTCCCCTCCTGACATGGCTGATAACAGAGAACATTAGATATATTCTCCAGTCATACAGTCGCCTCTCCTCTCCTGACATGGCTGATAACAGAGAACAATAGGTATATTCACCTGTCCTACAGTCACCTCTCCCCTCCTGACATGGCTGATAACAGAGAACAATAGATTGTATTCTCCTGTCCTACAGTCACCTCTCCCCTTCTGACATGGCTGATAACAGAGAACTATAGATATATTCACCTGTCCTACAGTCACCTCTCCCCTCCTGACATGGATGATAACAGAGAACAATATCTATTCACCTGTCCTACAGTCACCTCTCCCCTCCTGACATGGCTGATAACAGAGAACAATAGATATATTCACCTGTCCTACAGTCACCTCTCTTCTCCTGACATGGCTGATAACAGATAACAATAGATATATTCACCTGTCCTACAATAACCTCTCCTATCCTGACATGGCTGATAACAGAGAACAATAGATATATTCACCCGTCCAACAGTCACCTCTCCCCTCACGACATGGCTGATAACAGAGAACAATAGATATATTCACCTGTCCTACAGTCACCTCTCCTCTCCTGACATGGCTGATAACAGAGAACAATAGATTGGATTCTCCTGTCCTACAGTCACCTCTCCCCTCCTGACATGGCTGATAACAGAACAATAGAAATATTCACCTGTCCAACAGTCACCTCTCCCCTCACGACATGGCTGATAACAGAGAACAATAGATTATATTCACCTGTCCAACAGTCACCTCTCCTCCTGACATGGCTGATAACAGAGAACAATAGATTGTATTAACCTGTCCTACAGTCACCTCTCCCCTCCTGACATAGCTGATAACAGAGAACAATAGACTATATTCACCTGTCCTACAGTCACCTCTCCTGACATGGCTGATAACAGAGAACAATAGATTATATTCACCTGTCCTACAGTCACCTCTCCCCTCCTAACATGGCTGATAACAGAGAACAATAGATATATTCACCTGTCCTACAGTCACCTCTCCCCTCCTAACATGGCTGATAACAGAGAGCAATAGTTATATTCACCTGTCCTACAGTCACCTCTCCCCTCCTGACATGGCTGATAACAGAGAACAATAGATATATTCACCTGTCCTACAGTCACCTCTCCTCTCATGACATGGCTGATGACAGAGAACAATAGATATATTCACCTGTCCTACAGTCACCTCTCCCCTCCTGACATGGCTGATAACAGAGAACAATAGATATATTCACCTGTCCTACAGTCACCTCTCCCCTCCTGACATGGCTGATAACAGAGAACAATAGATATATTCACCTGTCCTACAGTCACCTCTCCCCTCCTGATATGGCTGATAACAGAGAACAATAGATATATTCACCTGTCCTACAGTCTCCTCTCCTGACATGGCTGATAACAGAGAACAATAGATTGTATTCACCTGTCCTACAGTCTCCTCTCCTGACATGGCTGATAACAGAGAACAATAGATTGTATTCACCTGTCCTACAGTCACCTCTCCCCTCCTGACATGGCTGATAACAGAGAACATTAGATATATTCTCCTGTCCTACAGTCGCCTCTCCTCTCCTGACATGGCTGATAACAGAGAACAATAGGTATATTCACCTGTCCTACAGTCACCTCTCCCCTCCTGACATGGCTGATAATAGAGAACAATAGATATATTCTCCTGTCCTACAGTCAACTCTCCCCTCCTGACATGGCTGATAATAGAGAACAATAGATATATTCACCTGTCCTACAGTCACCTGTCTTCTCCTGACATGGCTGACAATAGAGAACAATAGAAGATATTCACCTGTCCTACAGTCACCTCTCCTGACATGGCTGATAACAGAGAACAATAGATTATATTCACCTGTCCTACAGTCACCTCTCCTCTCCTGATATGGCTGATAACAGAGAACAATAGATATATTCACCTGTCCAACAGTCACCTCTCCCCTCATGACATGGCTGATAACAGAGAACAATAGATTATATTCACCTGTCCTACAGTCACCTCTCCCCTCCTGACATGGCTGATAACAGAGAACAATAGATATATTCACCTGTCCTACAGTCACCTCTCTCCTTCTGACATGGCTGATAACAGAGAACAATAGAGTATATTCTCCTGTCCTACAGTCACCTCTCCTGACATGGCTGATAACAGAGAACAATAGATATATTCACCTGTCCTACAGTCACCTCTCCTCTCCTGAAATGGCTGATAACAGAGAACAATAGATATATTCACCTGCCCTACAGTCACCTCTCCTCCTCACATGGCTGATAACGGAGAGGAAAAGATATATTCACTTGTCCTACAGTCACCTCTCTCCTACTGACATGGCTGATAACAGAGAACAATAGATATATTCACCTGTCCTACAGTCACCTCTCCTCTCCTGAAATGGCTGATAACAGAGAACAATAGATATATTCACCTGCCCTACAGTCACCTCTCCTCCTCACATGGCTGATAACGGAGAGGAAAAGATATATTCACTTGTCCTACAGTCACCTCTCCTCTCCTGACATGGCTGATAACAGAGAACAATAGATATATTCACCTGTCCTACAGTCTCCTCTCCTGACATGGCTGATAACAGAGAACAATAGATTGTATTCACCTGTCCTACAGTCTCCTCTCCTGACATGGCTGATAACAGAGAACAATAGATTGTATTCACCTGTCCTACAGTCACCTCTCCCCTCCTGACATGGCTGATAACAGAGAACATTAGATATATTCTCCTGTCCTACAGTCGCCTCTCCTCTCCTGACATGGCTGATAACAGAGAACAATAGGTATATTCACCTGTCCTACAGTCACCTCTCCCCTCCTGACATGACTGATAACAGAGAACAATAGATATATTCACCTGACCTACAGTCACCTCTCCCCTCCTGACATGGCTGGTAACAGAGAACAATAGATTGTATTCACCTGTCCTACAGTAACCTCTCCTCTCCTGACATGGCTGATAACAGAGAACAATAGATCTATTCACCTGACCTACAGTCACCTCTCCTCTCCTGACATGTCTGATAACAGAGAACAATAGATATTCACCTGTCCTACAGTCACCTCTCCCCTCCTGACATGGCTGATACCAGAGAACAATAGAATATATTCACCTGTCCTACAGTCACCTCTCCTCTCCTGACATGGCTGATAACAGAGAACAATAGATATATTCACCTGTCCTACAGTCACCTCTCCTCTCCTGACATGGCTGATAACAGAGAAAAATAGATTGTATTCACCTGTCCTACAGTCACCTCTCCCCTCCTGACATGGCTGATAACAGAGAACATTAGATATATTCTCCAGTCCTACAGTCGCCTCTCCTCTCCTGACATGGCTGATAACAGAGAACAATAGGTATATTCACCTGTCCTACAGTCACCTCTCCCCTCCTGACATGGCTGATAACAGAGAACAATAGATTGTATTCTCCTGTCCTACAATCACCTCTCCCCTTCTGACATGGCTGATAACAGAGAACTATAGATATATTCACCTGTCCTACAGTCACCTCTCCCCTCCTGACATGGATGATAACAGAGAACAATATCTATTCACCTGTCCTACAGTCACCTCTCCCCTCCTGACATGGCTGATAACAGAGAACAATAGATATATTAACCTGTCCTACAGTGACCTCTCCTCCTGACATGACTGATAACAGAGAACAATAGATTATATTCACCTGTCCTACAGTCACCTCTCCCCTCCTGACATGGCTGATAACAGAGAACAATAGATATATTCACCTGTCCTACAGTCACCTCTATTCTCCTGACATGGCTGATAACAGATAACAATAGATATATTCACCTGTCCTACAATCACCTCTCCTATCCTGACATGGCTGATAACAGAGAACAATAGATATATTCACCCGTCCAACAGTCACCTCTCCCCTCACGACATGGCTGATAACAGAGAACAATAGATATATTCACCTGTCCTACAGTCACCTCTCCTCTCCTGACATGGCTGATAACAGAGAACAATAGATTGGATTCTCCTGTCCTACAGTCACCTCTCCCCTCCTGACATGGCTGATAACAGAACAATAGAAATATTCACCTGTCCAACAGTCACCTCTCCCCTCACGACATGGCTGATAACAGAGAACAATAGATTATATTCACCTGTCCAACAGTCACCTCTCCTCCTGACATGGCTGATAACAGAGAACAATAGATTGTATTAACCTGTCCTACAGTCACCTCTCCCCTCCTGACATAGCTGATAACAGAGAACAATAGACTATATTCACCTGTCCTACAGTCACCTCTCCTGACATGGCTGATAACAGAGAACAATAGATTATATTCACCTGTCCTACAGTCACCTCTCCCCTCCTAACATGGCTGATAACAGAGAACAATAGATATATTCACCTGTCCTACAGTCACCTCTCCCCTCCTAACATGGCTGATAACAGAGAGCAATAGTTATATTCACCTGTCCTACAGTCACCTCTCCCCTCCTGACATGGCTGATAACAGAGAACAATAGATATATTCACCTGTCCTACAGTCACCTCTCCTCTCATGACATGGCTGATGACAGAGAACAATAGATATATTCACCTGTCCTACAGTCACCTCTCCCCTCCTGACATGGCTGATAACAGAGAACAATAGATATATTCACCTGTCCTACAGTCACCTCTCCCCTCCTGACATGGCTGATAACAGAGAACAATAGATATATTCACCTGTCCTACAGTCACCTCTCCCCTCCTGATATGGCTGATAATAGAGAACAATAGATATATTCACCTGTCCTACAGTCACCTCTCCCCTCCTGACATGGCTGATAACAGAGAACAATAGATATATTCACCTGTCCTAAAGTCACCTCTCCTCTCCTGACATGGCTGATAACAGAGAACAATAGATATATTCACCTGTCCTACAGTCACCTCTCCTCTCTTGACATGGCTGATAACAGAGAACAATAGATATATTCACCTGTCCTACAATCACCTCTCCCCTCCTGACATGGCTGATAACAGAGAACAATAGATATATTCACCTGTCCTACAATCACCTCTCCCCTCCTGACATGGCTGATAACAGAGAACAATAGATTATATTCACCTGTCCAACAGTCACCTCTCCTCTCCTGACATGGCTGATAACAGAGAACAATAGATATATTCACCTGTCCTACAGTCACCTCTCCCCTCCTGACATGGCTGATAACAGAGAACAATAGATATATTCACCTGTCCTACCGTCACCTCTCCTCCTCACATGGCTGATAACGGAGAACAATAGATATATTCACCTGTCCTACAGTCACCTCTCCTCTCCTGACATGGCTGATAACGGAGAACAATAGATTGTATTCACCTGTCCTACAGTCACCTCTCCTCTCCTGACATGGCTGATAACAGAGAACAATAGATTGTATTCACCTGTCCTACAGTCACCTCTCCCCTCCTGACATGGCTGATAACAGAGAACAATAGATATATTCACCTGTCCTACAGTCACCTCTCCCCTCCTGACATGGCTGATAACAGAGAACAATAGATATATTCACCTGTCCTACAGTCACCTCTCCCCTCCTGACATGGCTGATAACAGAGAACAATAGATATATTCACCTGTCCTACAGTCACCTCTCCCCTCCTGACATGGCTGATAACAGAGAACAATAGATATATTCTCCTGTCCTACAGTCACCTCTCCTCTCCTGACATGGCTGATAACAGAGAACAATAGATATATTCACCTGTCCTACAGTCACCTCTCCCCTCCTGACATGGCTGATAACAGAGAACAATAGATTGTATTCTCCTGTCCTACAGTCACCTCTCCCCTCCTGACATGGCTGATAACAGAGAACAATAGATTGTATTCTTCTGTCCTACAGTCACCTCTCCCCTCCTGACATGACTGATTACAGAGAACAATAGATTGTATTCTTCTGTCCTACAGTGACCTCTCCTCCTGACATGGCTGATAACAGAGAACAATAGATATATTCACCTGCCCTACAGTCTCCTCTCCTGACATGGCTGATAACAGAGAACAATAGATTGTATTCTCCTGTCCTACAGTCACCTCTCCCCTCACGACATGGCTGATAACAGAGAACAATAGATTATATTCACCTGTCCAACAGTCACCTCTCCTCTCCGGACATGGCTGATAACAGAGAACAATAGATTGTGTTCACCTGTCCTACAGTCACCTCTCTCCTCCTGACATGGCTGATAACAGAGAACAATAGATTGTATTAACCTGTCCTACAGTCACCTCTCCCCTCCTGACATGGCTGATATCAGAGAACAATAGACTATATTCAACTGTCCTACAGTCACCTCTCCTCCTGACATGGCTGATAACAGAGAACAATAGACTATATTCACCTGTCCTACAGTCACCTCTCCCCTCCTGACATGGCTGATAACATAGAACAATAGATTATATTCACCTGTCCTACAGTCACCTCTCCCCTCACGACATGGCTGATAACAGAGAACAATAGATATATTCACCTGTCCTACAGTCATCTCTCCTGTCCTGACATGGTTGATAAAATAGAACAATAGATTATATTCACCTGTCCTACAGTCACCTGTCCTCTCCTGACATGGCTGACAATAGAGAACAATAGAATATATTCACCTGTCCTACAGTCACCTCTCCTGACATGGCTGATAACAGAGAACAATAGATTATATTCACCTGTCCTACAGTCACCTCTCCTCTCCTGATATGGCTGATAACAGAGAACAATAGATATATTCACCTGTCCAACAGTCACCTCTCCCCTCATGACATGGCTGATAACAGAGAACAATAGATTATATTCACCTGTCCTACAGTCACCTCTCTCCTCCTGACATGGCTGATAACAGAGAACAATAGATATATTCACCTGTCCTACAGTCACCCCTCCCCCCCTGACATGGCTAATAACAGAGAACAATAGAGTATATTCTCCTGTCCTACAGTCACCTCTCTCCTTCTGACATGGCTGATAACAGAGAACAATAGAGTATATTCTCCTGTCCTACAGTCACCTCTCCTGACATGGCTGATAACAGAGAACAATAGATATATTCACCTGTCCTACAGTCACCTCTCCTCTCCTGAAATGGCTGATAACAGAGAACAATAGATATATTCACCTGCCCTACAGTCACCTCTCCTCCTCACATGGCTGATAACGGAGAGGAAAAGATATATTCACTTGTCCTACAGTCACCTCTCCTCTCCTGACATGGCTGATAACAGAGAACAATAGATATATTCACCTGTCCTACAGTCTCCTCTCCTGACATGGCTGATAACAGAGAACAATAGATTGTATTCACCTGTCCTACAGTCTCCTCTCCTGACATGGCTGATAACAGAGAACAATAGATTATATTCACCTGTCCTACAGTCACCTCTCCCCTCCTGATATGGCTGATAACAGAGAACAATAGATATATTCACTTGTCCTACAGTCACCTCTCTCCTACTGACATGGCTGATAACAGAGAACAATAGATATATTCACCTGTCCTACAGTCACCTCTCCTCTCCTGAAATGGCTGATAACAGAGAACAATAGATATATTCACCTGCCCTACAGTCACCTCTCCTCCTCACATGGCTGATAACGGAGAGGAAAAGATATATTCACTTGTCCTACAGTCACCTCTCCTCTCCTGACATGGCTGATAACAGAGAACAATAGATATATTCACCTGTCCTACAGTCTCCTCTCCTGACATGGCTGATAACAGAGAACAATAGATTGTATTCACCTGTCCTACAGTCTCCTCTCCTGACATGGCTGATAACAGAGAACAATAGATTGTATTCACCTGTCCTACAGTCACCTCTCCCCTCCTGACATGGCTGATAACAGAGAACATTAGATATATTTTCCTGTCCTACAGTCGCCTCTCCTCTCCTGACATGGCTGATAACAGAGAACAATAGGTATATTCACCTGTCCTACAGTCACCTCTCCCCTCCTGACATGACTGATAACAGAGAACAATAGATATATTCACCTGACCTACAGTCACCTCTCCCCTCCTGACATGGCTGGTAACAGAGAACAATAGATTGTATTCACCTGTCCTACAGTAACCTCTCCTCTCCTGACATGGCTGATAACAGAGAACAATAGATCTATTCACCTGACCTACAGTCACCTCTTCTCTCCTGACATGTCTGATAACAGAGAACAATAGATATTCACCTGTCCTACAGTCACCTCTCCCCTCCTGACATGGCTGATACCAGAGAACAATAGAATATATTCACCTGTCCTACAGTCACCTCTCCTCTCCTGACATGGCTGATAACAGAGAACAATAGATTGTATTCACCTGTCCTACAGTCACCTCTCCCCTCCTGACATGGCTGATAACAGAGAACATTAGATATATTCTCCAGTCCTACAGTCGCCTCTCCTCTCCTGACATGGCTGATAACAGAGAACAATAGGTATATTCACCTGTCCTACAGTCACCTCTCCCCTCCTGACATGGCTGATAACAGAGAACAATAGATTGTATTCTCCTGTCCTACAGTCACCTCTCCCCTTCTGACATGGCTGATAACAGAGAACTATAGATATATTCACCTGTCCTACAGTCACCTCTCCCCTCCTGACATGGATGATAACAGAGAACAATATCTATTCACCTGTCCTACAGTCACCTCTCCCCTCCTGACATGGCTGATAACAGAGAACAATAGATATATTAACCTGTCCTACAGTGACCTCTCCTCCTGACATGACTGATAACAGAGAACAATAGATTATATTCACCTGTCCTACAGTCACCTCTCCCCTCCTGACATGGCTGATAACAGAGAACAATAGATATATTCACCTGTCCTACAGTCACCTCTCTTCTCCTGACATGGCTGATAACAGATAACAATAGATATATTCACCTGTCCTACAATCACCTCTCCTATCCTGACATGGCTGATAACAGAGAACAATAGATATATTCACCCGTCCAACAGTCACCTCTCCCCTCACGACATGGCTGATAACAGAGAACAATAGATATATTCACCTGTCCTACAGTCACCTCTCCTCTCCTGACATGGCTGATAACAGAGAACAATAGATTGGATTCTCCTGTCCTACAGTCACCTCTCCCCTCCTGACATGGCTGATAACAGAACAATAGAAATATTCACCTGTCCAACAGTCACCTCTCCCCTCACGACATGGCTGATAACAGAGAACAATAGATTATATTCACCTGTCCAACAGTCACCTCTCCTCCTGACATGGCTGATAACAGAGAACAATAGATTGTATTAACCTGTCCTACAGTCACCTCTCCCCTCCTGACATAGCTGATAACAGAGAACAATAGACTATATTCACCTGTCCTACAGTCACCTCTCCTGACATGGCTGATAACAGAGAACAATAGATTATATTCACCTGTCCTACAGTCACCTCTCCCCTCCTAACATGGCTGATAACAGAGAACAATAGATATATTCACCTATCCTACAGTCACCTCTCCCCTCCTAACATGGCTGATAACAGAGAGCAATAGTTATATTCACCTGTCCTACAGTCACCTCTCCCCTCCTGACATGGCTGATAACAGAGAACAATAGATATATTCACCTGTCCTACAGTCACCTGTCCTCTCATGACATGGCTGATGACAGAGAACAATAGATATATTCACCTGTCCTACAGTCACCTCTCCTCTCATGACATGGCTGATGACAGAGAACAATAGATATATTCACCTGTCCTACAGTCACCTCTCCTCTTCTGACCTGGCTGATAACAGAGAACAATAGATTATATTCTCCTGTCCTTTGGTCACCTCTCTCCTCCTGACATGGCTGATAACAGAGAACAATAGATTATATTCACCTGTCCTACAGTCACCTCTCCTCTCCTGACATGGCTGATAACAGAGAACAATAGATTATATTCACCTGTCCTACAGTCACCTCTCCTCTCCTGACATGGCTGATAACAGAGAACAATAGATTATATTCACCTGTCCAACAGTCACCTCTCCTCCTGACATGGCTGATAACAGAGAACAATAGATTGTATTAACCTGTCCTACAGTCACCTCTCCCCTCCTGACATAGCTGATAACAGAGAACAATAGACTATATTCACCTGTCCTACAGTCACCTCTCCTGACATGGCTGATAACAGAGAACAATAGATTATATTCACCTGTCCTACAGTCACCTCTCCCCTCCTAACATGGCTGATAACAGAGAACAATAGATATATTCACCTGTCCTACAGTCACCTCTCCCCTCCTAACATGGCTGATAACAGAGAGCAATAGTTATATTCACCTGTCCTACAGTCACCTCTCCCCTCCTGACATGGCTGATAACAGAGAACAATAGATATATTCACCTGTCCTACAGTCACCTCTCCTCTCATGACATGGCTGATGACAGAGAACAATAGATATATTCACCTGTCCTACAGTCACCTCTCCTCTTCTGACCTGGCTGATAACAGAGAACAATAGATTATATTCTCCTGTCCTTTGGTCACCTCTCTCCTCCTGACATGGCTGATAACAGAGAACAATAGATTATATTCACCTGTCCTACAGTCACCTCTCCTCTCCTGACATGGCTGATAACAGAGAACAATAGATTATATTCTCCTGTTCTCTCCTGACATGGCTGATAACAGAGAACAATATATTATATTCTCCTGTCCTTCGGTCACCTGTTCTCTCCTGACATGGCTGATAACAGAGAACAATAGATATATTCACCTGTCCTTCGGTCACCTCTCCCCTACTGATTATATATAGAGGATAGGTTGGGGAATGCTCAGAAACCTTGCAGTTCTCCGGACTCTTCCATGTAGGGGTTTGGGTTATTTTTATATTCTGCTCGGATCCCAGCCAGAAGATCTTTATGGCAACAAACGAGCAACGACACGGACTAGAAACAGCAGAGAAATAATATTATAGACAATAGAGTCTGGAGAGTAATAATATTACAGGTTATAGTCAGTAGAGTCTAGAGAGTAATAATATTACAGGTTATAGTCAGTAGAGTCTGGAGAGTAATAATATTACAGGTTATAGTCACTAGAGTCTAGAGAGTAATAATATTACAGGTTATAGTCAGTAGAGTCTGGAGAGTAATAATATTACAGGTTATAGTCAGTAGAGTCTGGAGAGTAATAATATTACAGGTTATAGTCAGTAGAGTCTGGAGTGTAATAATATGACAGGTTATAGTCACTAGAGTCTGGAGTGTAATAATATTACAGGTTATAGTCAGTAGAGTCTGGAGTGTAATAATATTACAGGTTATAGTCAGTAGAGTCTGGAGAGTAATAATATTACAGGTTATAGTCACTAGAGTCTGGAGTGTAATAATATTACAGGTTATAGTCAGTAGAGTCTAGAGAGTAATAATATTACAGGTTATAGTCACTAGAGTCTGGATAGTAATAATATTACAGGTTATAGTCAGTAGAGTCTGGAGAGTAATAATATTACAGGTTATAGTCACTAGAGTCTGGAGAGTAATAATATTACAGGTTATAGTCACTAGAGTCTGGATAGTAATAATATTACAGGTTACAGTCAGTAGAGTCTGGAGAGTAATAATATTACAGGTTATAGTCACTAGAGTCTGGAGAGTAATAATATTACAGGTTATAGTCAGTAGAGTCTGGAGAGTAATAATATTACAGGTTATAGTCACTAGAGTCTGGAGAGTAATAATATTACAGGTTATAGTCAGTAGAGTCTGGAGAGTAATAATATTACAGGTTATAGTCACTAGAGTATGGAGAGTAATAATATTACAGGTTATAGTCAGTAGAGTCTGGAGAGTAATAATATTACCGGTTATATTTACTATAGTCTGGATAGTAATTATATTACAGGTTATAGTCACTAGAGTCTGGAGAGTAATAACATTACAGGTTGTAGTCAGTAAAGTCTGGAGAGGAATAATATTACAGGTTATAGTCACTAGAGTCTGGAGAGTAATAATATTACAGGTTATAGTCACTAGAGTCTAGAGAGTAATAATATTACAGGTTATAGTCAGTAGAGTCTGGAGTGTTATAATATTACAGGTTATGGTCCCTAGAGTCTGGAGAGTAATAATATTACAGGGTGTAGTCACTAGAGTCTGGAGTGTAATAATATTATAGGTTATAGTCACTAGAGTCTGGATTGTAATAATATTACAGGTTATAGTCAGTAGAGTCTGGAGAGTAATAATATGACAGGTTATAGTCAGATGAGTCTGGAGAGTAATAATACTACAGGTTATAGTCACTAGAGTCTGGAGAGTAATAATATTACAGGTTATAGTCGGCAGAGTCTGGAGAATAATAATATTACAGGTTATAGTCAAAAGAGTCCGGAGTGTAATAATATTACAGGTTATGGTCGCTAGAGTCTGGAGAGTAATAATATTACAGGTTAAGGTCACTAGAGTCTAGAGAGTAATAATATTACCGGTTATATTCACTATAGTCTGGAGAGTAATAATATTACAGGTTATGGTCCCTAGAGTCTGGAGAGTAATAATATTACAGGTTATAGTCACTAGAGTCTGGAGAGTAATAATATTACAGGTTATAGTCTCTAGAGTCTGGAGAGTAATAATATTACAGGTTATAGTCAGTTGAGTCTGGAGTGTAATAATATTACAGGTTCTAGTCAGTAGATTCTGGAGAGTAATAATATTACAGGTTATAGTCAGTAGAGTCTGGAGAGTAATAATTTTATAGGATATAGTCACTAGAGTCTGGAGAGTAATAACATTACAGGTTATAGTCACTAGAGTCTGGAGAGTAATAATATTACAGGTTATGGTCCCTAGAGTCTGGAGTGTAATAATATTACAGGTTATAGTCACTAGAGTCTGGAGTGTAATGATATTACAGGTTATAGTCACTAGAGTCTGGAGTGTAATAATATTGCAGGTTATAGTCACTAGAGTCTGGAGTGTAATAATATTACAGGTTATAGTCACTAGAGTCTGGAGAGTAATAATATTACAGGTTATAGTCAGTAGAGTCTGGAGTGTAATAATATTACAGGTTATAGTCAGTAGAGTCTGGAGAGTAATAATATTACAGGTTATAGCCAGTAGAGTCTGGAGTTTAATAATATTACAGATTATAGTCAGTAGAGTCTGGAGAGTAATAATATTACAGGTTATAGTCACTAGAGTCTGGAGAGTAATATTATTACAGGTTATGGTCCCTAGAGTCTGGAGTGTAATAATATTACAGGTTATAGTCAGTAGAGTCTGGAGTGTAATAATATTACAGGTTATAGTCAGTAGAGTCTGGAGTGTAATAATATTACAGGTTAGAGTCACTAGAGTCTGGAGTGTAATAATATTACAGGTTATAGTCACTAGAGTCTGGAGAGTAATAATATTACACGTTATAGTCAGTAGAGTCTGGAGTGTAATAATATTACAGGTTATAGTCAGTAGAGTCTGGAGAGTAATAATATTACAGGTTATAGTCAGTAGAGTCTGGAGAGTAATAGTATTACAGGTTATAGTCAGTAGAGTCTGGAGAGTAATAATATTACAGGTTATAGTCACTATAGTCTGGAGTGTTATAATATTACAGGTTATGGTCCCTAGAGTCTGGAGAGTAATAATATTACAGGATTTAGTCACTAGAGTCTGGAGAGTAATAATATTACAGGTTATAGTCAGAGTCTGGAGATTAATAATATTACAGGTTATAGTCAGTAGAGTCTGGAGAGTAATAATATTATAGGATATAGTCAGCAGAGTCTGGAGAGTAATAATATTACAGGTTATAGTCACTAGAGTCTGGAGAGTAATAATATTATAGGATATGGTCAGTGGAGTCTGGAGAGTAATAATATTGCAGGTTATAGTCAATATAGTCAGGAGAGTAGTGACAATAACCTGTAATATTATTACTCTCCAGATTCTACTGACTATAACCTATGATATTATTACTCTCCAGACTCTAGTGACTATAACCTGTAATATTATTACTCTCTAGACTCTACTGACTATAACCTATGATATTATTACTCTCCAGACTCTAGTGACTATAACCTGTAATATTATTACTCTCTAGACTCTACTGACTACAACCTGTAAGATTACTACTCTCTGTACTCTACTGACTATAACCTGTAATATTATTACTCTCGAGACTCTACTAACTATAACCTGTAATATTATTACACTCCAGACTCTAGGGACTATAACCTGTAATATTATTACACTTCAGACTCTTGTGACTATAACCTGTAGTATTAGTAATCTCACCTCTAGTGACAATACCCTGTAATATTATTACTCTGAAGACGCTACTGACTATATCCTGTAATTTTATTACTCTCCAGACTCTACTGACTATAACCTCTAATATTATTACTCTTCAGACTCTAGTGACTATATCCTGTAATATTATTACACTCCAGACTCCAGTGACTATAGCCTGTAATATTATTACTCTACTGACTATAACCTGTAAGTCTGGAGAGTAATAATATTACAGGATTTAGTCACTAGAGTCTGGAGAGTAATAATATTACAGGTTATAGTCAGAGTCTGGAGATTAATAATATTACAGGTTATAGTCAGTAGAGTCTGGAGAGTAATAATATTATAGGATATAGTCAGCAGAGTCTGGAGAGTAATAATATTACAGGTTGTAGTCAGTAAAGTCTGGAGAGTAATAATATTACAGGTTATAGTCAGTAAAGTCTGGAGAGTAATAATATTACAGGTTATAGTCAGTAGAGTCTGGAGAGTAATAATATTACAGGTTATAGTCAGTAGAGTCTGGAGAGTAATAATATTACAGGTTATAGTCAGTAAAGTCTGGAGAGTAATAATATTACAGGTTATAGTCAGTAGAGTCTGGAGAGTAATAATATTACAGGTTATAGTCAGTAGAGTCTGGAGAGTAATAATATTACAGGTTATAGTCAGTAAAGTCTGGAGAGGAATAATATTACAGGTTATAGTCAGTAAAGTCTGGAGAGTAATAATATTACAGGTTATAGTCAGTAGAGTCTGGAGAGTAATAATATTACAGGTTATAGTCAGTAGAGTCTGGAGAGTAATAATATTACAGGTTATAGTCAGTAGAGTCTGGAGAGTAATAATATTACAGGTTATAGTCAGTAGAGTCTAGAGAGGAATAATATTACAGGTTATAGTCAATGGAGTCTGGAGAGTATTAATAATATTACAGGTTATGGTCCCTAGAGTCTGGAGAGTAATAATATTACAGGTTACAGTCAGTAGAGTCTGGAGAGTAATAATATTACAGATTATAGTCAGTAGAGTCTGGAGAGAAATAATATTACAGGTTATAGTCAGTAGAGTCTGGAGAGTAATAATATTACAGGTTATAGTCAGTAGAGTCTGGAGAGTAATAATATTACAGGTTATAGTCAGTAGAGTCTAGAGAGGAATAATATTACAGGTTATAGTCAATGGAGTCTGGAGAGTATTAATAATATTACAGGTTATGGTCCCTAGAGTCTGGAGAGTAATAATATTACAGGTTACAGTCAGTAGAGTCTGGAGAGTAATAATATTACAGGTTATGGTCCCTAGAGTCTGGAGTGTAATAATATTACAGGTTATAGTCAATAGAGTCTGGAGTGTAATAATATTACAGGTTATAGTCACTAGAATCTGGAGAGTAATAATTTTACAGGTTATATTCACTAGAATCTGGAGAGTAATAATATTACAGGTTATAGTCACTAGAGTCTGGAGAGTAATAATATTACAGGTTATGGTCCCTAGAGTCTGGAGTGTAATAATATTACAGGTTATAGTCAGTAAAGTCTGGAGTGTAATAATATTACAGGTTATAGTCACTAGAGTCTGGAGTGTAATAATATTGCAGGTTATAGTCACTAGAGTCTGGAGTGTAATAATATTACAGGTTATAGTCACTAGAGTCTGGAGAGTAATAATATTACAGGTTATAGTCAGTAGAGTCTGGAGTGTAATAATATTACAGGTTATAGTCAGTAGAGTCTGGAGAGTAATAATATTACAGATTATAGTCAGTAGAGTCTGGAGAGTAATAATATTACAGGTTATAGTCAGTAGAGTCTGGAGTGTAATAATATTACAGGTTATAGTCAGTAGAGTCTGGGGTGTAATAATATTACAGGTTAGAGTCACTAGAGTCTGGAGTGTAATAATATTACAGGTTATAGTCAGTAGAGTCTGGAGAGTAATAATATTACAGGTTATAGTCAGTAATGTCTGGAGAGGAATAATATTACAGGTTATAGTCAGTAGAGTCTGGAGAGTAATAATATTACAGGTTATAGTCAGTAGAGTCTGGAGAGTAATAATATTACAGGTTATAGTCAGTAGAGTCTGGAGAGTAATAATATTACAGGTTATAGTCAGTAGAGTCTAGAGAGGAATAATATTACAGGTTATAGTCAATGGAGTCTGGAGAGTATTAATAATATTACAGGTTATGGTCCCTAGAGTCTGGAGAGTAATAATATTACAGGTTACAGTCAGTAGAGTCTGGAGAGTAATAATATTACAGATTATAGTCAGTAGAGTCTGGAGAGTAATAATATTACAGGTTATAGTCAGTAGAGTCTGGAGAGTAATAATATTACAGGTTATAGTCAGTAGAGTCTGGAGAGTAATAATATTACAGGTTATAGTCAGTAGAGTCTAGAGAGGAATAATATTACAGGTTATAGTCAATGGAGTCTGGAGAGTATTAATAATATTACAGGTTATGGTCCCTAGAGTCTGGAGAGTAATAATATTACAGGTTACAGTCAGTAGAGTCTGGAGAGTAATAATATTACAGGTTATAGTCAGTAGAGTCTAGAGAGGAATAATATTACAGGTTATAGTCAATGGAGTCTGGAGAGTAATAATAATATTACAGGTTATGGTCCCTAGAGTCTGGAGAGTAATAATATTACAGGGTGTAGTCACTAGAGTCTGGAGTGTAATAATATTATAGGTTATAGTCACTAGAGTCTGGAGTGTAATAATATTACAGGTTATAGTCACTAGAGTCTGGATTGTAATACTATTACAGGTTATAGTCAGTAGAGTCTGGAGAGTAATAATATGACAGGTTATAGTCACTAGAGTCTGGAGAGTAATAATATTACAGGTTATAGTCGGCAGAGTCTGGAGAATAATAATATTACAGGTTATAGTCAAAAGAGTCCGGAGTGTAATAATATTACAGGTTATGGTCGCTAGAGTCTGGAGAGTAATAATATTACAGGTTAAGGTCACTAGAGTCTAGAGAGTAATAATATTACCGGTTATATTCACTATAGTCTGGAGAGTAATAATATTACAGGTTATGGTCTCTAGAGTCTAGAGAGTAATAATATTACAGGTTATAAAGTCTGGAGTTTAATAATTTTACAGGTTATATTCACTAGAATCTGGAGAGTAATAATATTACAGGTTATAGTCACTAGAGTCTGGAGAGTAATAATATTATAGGATATAGTCACTAGAGTCTGGAGAGTCATAACATTACAGGTTATAGTCACTAGAGTCTGGAGAGTAATAATATTACAGGTTATGGTCCCTAGAGTCTGGAGTGTAATAATATTACAGGTTATAGTCAGTAAAGTCTGGAGTGTAATAATATTACAGGTTATAGTCACTAGAGTCTGGAGTGTAATAATATTGCAGGTTATAGTCACTAGAGTCTGGAGTGTAATAATATTACAGGTTATAGTCACTAGAGTCTGGAGAGTAATAATATTACAGGTTATAGTCAGTAGAGTCTGGAGTGTAATAATATTACAGGTTATAGTCAGTAGAGTCTGGAGAGTAATAATATTACAGGTTATAGTCAGTAAAGTCTGGAGAGGAATAATATTACAGGTTATAGTCAGTAGAGTCTGGAGAGTAATAATATTACAGATTATAGTCAGTAGAGTCTGGAGAGTAATAATATTACAGGTTATAGTCACTAGAGTCTGGAGAGTAATAATATTACAGGTTATAGTCAGTAGAGTCTGGAGTGTAATAATATTACAGGTTATAGTCAGTAGAGTCTGGGGTGTAATAATATTACAGGTTAGAGTCACTAGAGTCTGGAGTGTAATAATATTACAGGTTATAGTCACTGGAGTCTGGAGAGTAATAAAATTACAGGTTATAGTCAGTAGAGTCTGGAATGTAATAATATTACAGGTTATAGTCAGTAGAGTCTGGAGAGTAATAATATTACAGGTTATAGTCAGTAGAGTCTGGAGAGTAATAGTATTACAGGTTATAGTCAGTAGAGTCTGGAGAGTAATAATATTACAGGTTATAGTCAGTAGAGTCTGGAGAGTAATAGTATTACAGGTTATAGTCAGTAGAGTCTGGAGAGTAATAATATTACAGGTTATAGTCACTATAGTCTGGAGTGTCATACTATTACAGGTTATGGTCCCTAGAGTCTGGAGAGTAATAATATTACAGGATTTAGTCACTAGAGTCTGGAGAGTAATAATATTACAGGTTATAGTCAGAGTCTGGAGATTAATAATATTACAAGTTATAGTCAGTAGAGTCTCGAGAGTAATAATATTATAGGATATAGTCAGCAGAGTCTGGAGAGTAATAATATTACAGGTTATAGTCACTAGAGTCTGGAGAGTAATAATATTATAGGATATGGTCAGTAGAGTCTGGAGAGTAATAATATTGCAGGTTATAGTCAATATAGTCAGGAGAGTAGTGACAATAACCTGTAATATTATTACTCTCCAGATTCTACTGACTATAACCTATGATATTATTACTCTCCAGACTCTAGTGACTATAACCTGTAATATTATTACTCTCTAGACTCTACTGACTATAACCTATGATATTATTACTCTCCAGACTCTACTGACTATAACCTGTAATATTATTACACTCCAGACTCTAGGGACTATAACCTGTAATATTATTACACTTCAGACTCTTGTGACTATAACCTGTAGTATTAGTAATCTCACCTCTAGTGACAATACCCTGTAATATTATTACTCTGAAGACGCTACTGACTATATCCTGTAATTTTATTACTCTCCAGACTCTACTGACTATAACCTCTAATATTATTACTCTCCAGACTCTAGTGACTATATCCTGTAATATTATTACACTCCAGACTCCAGTGACTATAGCCTGTAATATTATTACTCTACTGACTATAACCTGTAATATTATTAGAGTCTGGAGAGTAATAATATTACAGGTTATAGTCAGTAGAGACTAGAGAGTAGTATTATTACAGGTTATAGTCAGTAGGGTCTGGAGAGTAATAATATTACAGGTTATAGTTACTAGAGTCTGGAGAGTAATAATATTACAGGTTATAGTCAGTAGAGTCTGGAGTGTAATAATATTACAGGTTATAATCACTAGAGTCTGGAGAGTAATAATATTACAGGTTATAGTGACTAGAGTCTGGAGAGTAATAATATTACAGATTATAGTCTCGAGAGTCTGGAGAGTAATAATATTACAGGTTATAGTCACTAGAGTCTGTGGAGTAACAATATTACAGGTTATAGTCACTAGAGTCTAGAGAGTAATAATATTACAGGTTATAGTCAGTAGAGTCTGGAGAGTAATAATATTACAGGTTATATTCACTATAGTCTGGATAGTAATAATATTACAGGTTATAGTCAGTAGAGTCTGGAGAGTAATAATATTACAGGTTATAGTCACTAGAGTCTGGAGAGTAATAATATTACAGGTTATAGTCAGTAGAGTCTGGAGAGTAATAATATTACAGGTTATAGTCACTAGAGTCTGGAGAGTAATAATATTACAGGTTATAGTCAGTAGAGTCTGGAGAGTAATAATATTACAGGTTATAGTCACTAGAGTCTGGAGAGTAATAACATTACAGGTTGTAGTCAGTAGAGTCTAGAGAGTAATAATATTACAGGTTATAGTCAGTAAAGTCTGGAGAGTAATAATATTACAGGTTATAGTCAGTAGAGTCTAGAGAGGAATAATATTACAGGTTATAGTCAATGGAGTCTGGAGAGTAATAATAATATTACAGGTTATGGTCCCTAGAGTCTGGAGAGTAATAATATTACAGAGTGTAGTCACTAGAGTCTGGAGAGTAATAATATGACAGGTTATAGTCAGATGAGTCTGGAGAGTAATAATACTACAGGTTATAGTCACTAGAGTCTGGAGAGTAATAATATTACAGGTTATAGTCGGCAGAGTCTGGAGAATAATAATATTACAGGTTAAGGTCACTAGAGTCTAGAGAGTAATAATATTACCGGTTATATTCACTATAGTCTGGAGAGTAATAATATTACAGGTTATGGTCCCTAGAGTCTGGAGAGTAATAATATTACAGGTTATAGTCACTAGAGTCTGGAGAGTAATAATATTACAGGTTATAGTCAGTAGAGTCTGGAGAGTAATAATATTACAGGTTATAGTCACTAGAGTCTGGAGAGTAATAATATTACAGGTTATAAAGTCTGGAGTTTAATAATTTTACAGGTTATATTCACTAGAATCTGGAGAGTAATAATATTACAGGTTATAGTCACTAGAGTCTGGAGAGTAATAATATTATAGGATATAGTCACTAGAGTCTGGAGAGTAATAACATTACAGGTTATAGTCACTAGAGTCTGGAGAGTAATAATATTACAGGTTATGGTCCCTAGAGTCTGGAGTGTAATAATATTACAGGTTATAGTCACTAGAGTCTGGAGTTTAATAATATTACAGGTTATAGTCAGTAGAGTCTGGAGTGTAATAATATTACAGGTTATAGTCAGTAGAGTCTGGAGTTTAATAATATTACAGATTATAGTCAGTAGAGTCTGGAGAGTAATAATATTACAGGTTATAGTCACTAGAGTCTGGAGAGTAATAATATTAAAGGTTATAGTCATTAGAGTCTG
Source organism: Hyla sarda (assembly GCF_029499605.1). Lineage (NCBI taxonomy): Eukaryota > Metazoa > Chordata > Amphibia > Anura > Hylidae > Hyla > Hyla sarda. The sequence continues at coordinate 273,394 of NW_026610010.1, read as the reverse complement.
GAGAGTAATAATATTACAGGTTATGGTCCCTAGAGTCTGGAGTGTAATAATATTACAGGTTATAGTCAGTAGAGTCTGGAGTGTAATAATATTGCAGGTTATAGTCACTAGAGTCTGAAGTGTAATAATATTGCAGGTTATAGTCAGTAGAGTCTGGAGAGTAATAATATTACCGGTTATATTTACTATAGTCTGGATAGTAATAATATTACAGGTTATAGTCACTAGAGTCTGGAGAGTAATAACATTACAGGTTGTAGTCAGTAAAGTCTGTAGAGTAATAATATTACAGGTTATAGTCAGTAGAGTCTGGAGAGTAATAATATTACAGGTTATAGTCAGTAAAGTCTGGAGAGTAATAATATTACACGTTATAGTCAGTAGAGTCTGGAGAGTAATAATATTACAGGTTATAGTCAGTAAAGTCTGGAGAGGAATAATATTACAGGTTATAGTCAGTAAAGTCTGGAGAGTAATAATATTACACGTTATAGTCACTAGAGTCTGGAGAGTAATAATATTACAGGTTATAGTCAGTAGAGTCTAGAGAGGAATAATATTACAGGTTATAGTCAATGGAGTCTGGAGAGTAATAATAATATTACAGGTTATGGTCCCTAGAGTCTGGAGAGTAATAATATTACAGGGTGTAGTCACTAGAGTCTGGAGTGTAATAATATTATAGGTTATAGTCACTAGAGTCCGGAGTGTAATAATATTACAGGTTATAGTCACTAGAGTCTGGATTGCAATAATATTACAGGTTATAGTCAGTAGAGTCTGGAGAGTAATAATATGACAGGTTATAGTCAAATGAGTCTGGAGAGTAATAATACTACAGGTTATAGTCACTAGAGTCTGGAGAGTAATAATATTACAGGTTATAGTCGGCAGAGTCTGGAGAATAATAATATTACAGGTTATAGTCAAAAGAGTCCGGAGTGTAATAATATTACAGGTTATGGTCGCTAGAGTCTGGAGAGTAATAATATTACAGGTTAAGGTCACTAGAGTCTAGAGAGTAATAATATTACCGGTTATATTCACATTAGTCTGTAAAGTAATAATATTACAGGTTATAGTCAGTAGAGTCTGGAGAGTAATAATATTACAGGTTAAGGTCACTAGAGTCTAGAGAGTAATAATATTACCGGTTATATTCACTATAGTCTGGAGAGTAATAATATTACAGGTTATGGTCCCTAGAGTCTGGAGAGTAATAATATTACAGGTTATAGTCACTAGAGTCTGGAGAGTAATAATATTACAGGTTATAGTCTCTAGAGTCTGGAGAGTAATAATACTACAGGTTATAGTCACTAGAGTCTGGAGAGTAATAATATTACAGGTTATAGTCAGTAGAGTCTGGAGAGTAATAATATTACAGGTTAAGGTCACTAGAGTCTAGAGAGTAATAATATTACCGGTTATATTCACTATAGTCTGGAGAGTAATAATATTACAGGTTATAGTCAGTAGAGTCTGGAGTGTAATAATATTACAGGTTATAGTCAGTAGAGTCTGGAGTTTAATAATATTACAGATTATAGTCAGTAGAGTCTGGAGTGTAATAATATTACAGGTTATAGTCAGTAGAGTCTGGAGAGTAATAATATTACAGGTTATAGTCAGTAGAGTCTGGAGAGTAATAATATTACAGGTTAAGGTCCCTAGAGTCTGGAGAGTAATAATATTACAGGTTATAGAGTCTGGAGAGTAATAATATTACAGGTTATAGTCAGTAGAGTCTAGAGAGTAATAATATTACCGGTTATATTCACTATAGTCTGGAGAGTAATAATATTACAGGTTATAGTCAGTAGAGTCTGGAGAGTAATAATATTACAGGTTATAGTCACTAGAGTCTGGAGAGTAATAATATTAAAGGTTATAGTCATTAGAGTCTGGAGAGTAATAATATTACAGGTTATGGTCCCTAGAGTCTGGAGTGTAATAATATTACAGGTTATAGTCAGTAGAGTCTGGAGTGTAATAATATTGCAGGTTATAGTCACTAGAGTCTGGAGTGTAATAATATTGCAGGTTATAGTCAGTAGAGTCTGGAGAGTAATAATATTACCGGTTATATTTACTATAGTCTGGATAGTAATAATATTACAGGTTATAGTCACTAGAGTCTGGAGAGTAATAACATTACAGGTTGTAGTCAGTAGAGTCTGGAGAGTAATAATATTACAGGTTATAGTCAGTAAAGTCTGGAGAGGAATAATATTACAGGTTATAGTCAGTAAAGTCTGGAGAGTAATAATATTACACGTTATAGTCAGTAAAGTCTGGAGAGGAATAATATTACAGGTTATAGTCAGTAGAGTCTAGAGAGGAATAATATTACAGGTTATAGTCAATGGAGTCTGGAGAGTAATAATAATATTACAGGTTATGGTCCCTAGAGTCTGGAGAGTAATAATATTACAGGGTGTAGTCACTAGAGTCTGGAGTGTAATAATATTATAGGTTATAGTCACTAGAGTCCGGAGTGTAATAATATTACAGGTTATAGTCACTAGAGTCTGGATTGCAATAATATTACAGGTTATAGTCAGTAGAGTCTGGAGAGTAATAATATGACAGGTTATAGTCAAATGAGTCTGGAGAGTAATAATACTACAGGTTATAGTCACTAGAGTCTGGAGAGTAATAATACTACAGGTTATAGTCACTAGAGTCTGGAGAGTAATAATATTACAGGTTATAGTCGGCAGAGTCTGGAGAGTAATAATATTACAGGTTATAGTCAAAAGAGTCCGGAGTGTAATAATATTACAGGTTATGGTCGCTAGAGTCTGGAGAGTAATAATATTACAGGTTATAGTCAGTAGAGTCTGGAGAGTAATAATATTACAGGTTATGGTCCCTAGAGTCTGGAGAGTAATAATATTACAGGTTATAGTCACTAGAGTCTGGAGAGTAATAATATTACAGGTTATAGTCTCTAGAGTCTGGAGAGTAATAATATTACAGGTTATAGTCAGTTGAGTCTGGAGTGTAATAATATTACAGGTTATAGTCAGTAGATTCTGGAGAGTAATAATATTACAGGTTATGGTCTCTAGAGTCTGGAGAGTAATAATATTACAGGTTATAAAGTCTGGAGTTTAATAATATTACAGGTTATAGTCACTAGAGTCTGGAGTGTAATAATATTACAGGTTATAGTCACTAGAGTCTGGAGTTTAATAATATTACAGGTTATAGTCAGTAGAGTCTGGAGTGTAATAATATTACAGGTTATAGTCAGTAGAGTCAGGAGAGTAATAATATTACAGGATATAGTCAGTAGAGTCTGGAGAGTAATAATATTACAGGTTATAGTCAGTAGAGTCTGGAGAGTAATAATATTACAGGTTATAGTCAGTAGAGTCTGGAGTTTAATAATATTACAGATTATAGTCAGTAGAGTCTGGAGAGTAATAATATTACAGGTTATAGTCACTAGAGTCTGGAAAGTAATAATATTACAGGTTATGGTCCCTAGAGTCTGGAGTGTAATAATATTACAGGTTATAGTCAGTAGAGTCTGGAGTGTAATAATATTACAGGTTAGAGTCACTAGAGTCTGGAGTGTAATAATATTACAGGTTATAGTCACTAGAGTCTGGAGAGTAATAATATTACAGGTTATAGTCAGTAGAGTCTGGAGTGTAATAATATTACAGGTTATAGTCAGTATAACCTGTAATATTATAACCTGACTATAACCTGTAATATTGTTACTCTCTAGACTCTAGTGACTATAACCTGTAATATTATTACTCTCCAGACTCTACTAACTATAACCTGTAATATTATTACACTCCAGACTCTAGGGACTATAACCTGTAATATTATTACACTTCAGACTCTTGTGACTATAACCTGTAGTATTAGTAATCTCACCTCTAGTGACAATACCCTGTAATATTATTACTCTGAAGACGCTACTGACTATATCCTGTAATTTTATTACTCTCCAGACTCTACTGACTATAACCTCTAATATTATTACTCTCCAGACTCTAGTGACTATATCCTGTAATATTATTACACTCCAGACTCTAGTGACTATAACCTGTAATATTATTACACTCCAGACTCTACTGACTATAACCTGTAATATTATTAGAGTCTGGAGAGTAATAATATTACAGGTTATAGTCAGTAGAGACTAGAGAGTAGTATTATTACAGGTTATAGTCAGTAGGGTCTGGAGAGTAATAATATTACAGGTTATAGTTACTAGAGTCTGGAGAGTAATAATATTACAGGTTATAGTCAGCAGAGTCTGGAGTGTAATAATATTACAGGTTATAATCACTAGAGTCTGGAGAGTAATAATATTACAGGTTATAGTCACTAGAGTCTGGAGAGTAATAATATTACAGATTATAGTCTCGAGAGTCTGGAGAGTAATAATATTACAGGTTATAGTCACTAGAGTCTGGAGAGTAATAATATTACAGGTTATAGTCACTAGAGTCTGTGGAGTAACAATATTACAGGTTATAGTCACTAGAGTCTAGAGAGTAATAATATTACAGGTTATAGTCAGTAGAGTCTGGAGAGTAATAATATTACAGGTTATATTCACTATAGTCTGGATAGTAATAAAATTACAGGTTATAGTCAGTAGAGTCTGGAGAGTAATAATATTACAGGTTATAGTCACTAGAGTCTGGAGAGTAATAATATTACAGGTTATAGTCACTAGAGTCTGGAGAGTAATAATATTACAGGTTATAGTCAGTAGAGTCTGGAGAGTAATAATATTACAGGTTATAGTCACTAGAGTCTGGAGAGTAATAATATTACAGGTTATAGTCAGTAGAATCTAGAGAGTAATAATATTACCGGTTATATTTACTATAGTCTGGATAGTAATAATATTACAGTTTATAGTCACTAGAGTCTGGAGAGTAATAACATTACAGGTTGTAGTCAGTAGAGTCTAGAGAGTAATAATATTACAGGTTATAGTCAATGGAGTCTGGAGAGTAATAATAATATTACAGGTTATGGTCCCTAGAGTCTGGAGTGTAATAATATTGCAGGTTATAGTCAGTAAAGTCTGGAGAGTAATAATATTACAGGTTATAGTCAGTAGAGTCTAGAGAGGAATAATATTACAGGTTATAGTCAATGGAGTCTGGAGAGTAATAATAATATTACAGGTTATGGTCCCTAGAGTCTGGAGAGTAATAATATTACAGAGTGTAGTCACTAGAGTCTGGAGTGTAATAATATTATAGGTTATAGTCACTAGAGTCTGGAGTGTAATAATATTACAGGTTATAGTCACTAGAGTCTGGAGTGTAATAATATTACAGGTTATAGTCAGTAGAGTCTGGAGAGTAATAATATGACAGGTTATAGTCAGATGAGTCTGGAGAGTAATAACACTACAGGTTATAGTCACTAGAGTCTGGAGAGTAATAATATTACAGGTTATAGTCGGCAGAGTCTGGAGAATAATAATATTACAGGTTATAGTCAAAAGAGTCCGGAGTGTAATAATATTACAGGTTATGGTCACTAGAGTCTAGAGAGTAATAATATTACCGGTTATATTCACATTAGTCTGTAAAGTAATAATATTACAGGTTATAGTCAGTAGAGTCTGGAGAGTAATAATATTACAGGTTAAGGTCACTAGAGTCTAGAGAGTAATAATATTACCGGTTATATTCACTATAGTCTGGAGAGTAATAATATTACAGGTTATGGTCCCTAGAGTCTGGAGAGTAATAATATTACAGGTTATAGTCAGTAGAGTCTGGAGAGTAATAATATTACAGGTTATAGTCTCTAGAGTCTGGAGAGTAATAATATTACAGGTTATAAAGTCTGGAGTTTACTAATTTTACAGGTTATATTCACTAGAATCTGGAGAGTAATAATATCACAGGTTATAGTCACTAGAGTCTGGAGAGTAATAATATTATAGGATATAGTCACTAGAGTCTGGAGAGTAATAACATTACAGGTTATAGTCAGTAGAGTCTGGAGAGTAATAATATTACAGGTTATAGTTAGTAGAGTCTGGAGTTTAATAATATTACAGGTTATAGTCTCGAGAGTCTGGAGAGTAATAATATTACAGGTTATGGTCCCTAGAGTCTGGAGTGTAATAATATTACAGGTTATAGTCACTAGAGTCTGGAGTTTAATAATATTACAGGTTATAGTCAGTAGAGTCTGGAGTGTAATAATATTACAGGTTATAGTCAGTAGAGTCTGGAGAGTAATAATATTACAGGTTATAGTCACTAGAGTCTGGAGAGTAATAATATTACAGGTTATGGTCCCTAGAGTCTGGAGTGTAATAATATTACAGGTTATAGTCAGTAGAGTCTGGAGTGTAATAATATTACAGGTTATAGTCACTAGAGTCTGGAGTGTAATAATATTGCAGGTTATGGTCAGGAGAGTCTGGAGTGTTATAATATTACAGGTTATGGTCCCTAGAGTCTGGAGAGTAATAATATTACAGGTTATAGTCAGTAGAGTCTGGAGAGTAATAATATTACAGGTTATAGTCAGTAGAGTCTGGAGTGTAATAATATTACAGGTTATAGTCACTAGAGTCTGGAGTTTAATAATATTACAGGTTATAGTCAGTAGAGTCTGGAGTGTAATAATATTACAGGTTATAGTCAGTAGAGTCTGGAGTTTAATAATATTACAGATTATAGTCAGTAGAGTCTGGAGAGTAATAATATTACAGGTTATAGTCACTAGAGTCTGGAGAGTAATAATATTACAGGTTATGGTCCCTAGAGTCTGGAGTGTAATAATATTACAGGTTATAGTCAGTAGAGTCTGGAGTGTAATAATATTACAGGTTATGGTCCCTAGAGTCTGGAGTGTAATAATATTACAGGTTATAGTCAGTAGAGTCTGGAGTGTTATAATATTACAGGTTATGGTCCCTAGAGTCTGGAGAGTAATAATATTAGAGGTTATAGTTAGTAGAGCCTGGAGAGTAATAATATTACAGGTTATAGTCACTATAGTCTGGAGTGTTATAATATTACAGGTTATGGTCCCTAGAGTCTGGAGAGTAATAATATTACAGGATTTAGTCACTAGAGTCTGGAGAGTAATAATATTACAGGTTATAGTCAGAGTCTGGAGATTAATAATATTACAGGTTATAGTCAGTAGAGTCTGGAGAGTAATAATATTATAGGATATAGTCAGCAGAGTCTGGAGAGTAATAATATTACAGGTTATAGTCAGTAGAGTCTAGAGAGTAGTGACTATAACCTGTAATATTATTACTCTCTAGACTCTACTGACTATAACCTGTAATATTATTACTCTCCAGACTCTACTGACCATATCCTATAATATTATTACTCTCCAGTCTCTAGTGACTATAACCTGTAATATTATTAGAGTCTGGAGAGTAATAATATCATAGGTTATAGTCAGTAGAGTCTAGAGAGTAATAATATTACAGGTTATAGTCACTAGAGTCTGGAGAGTAATAATATTATAGGATATGGTCAGTAGAGTCTGGAGAGTAATAATATTGCAGGTTATAGTCAATATAGTCAGGAGAGTAGTGACAATAACCTGTAATATTATTACTCTCCAGATTCTACTGACTATAACCTATGATATTTTTACTCTCCAGACTCTAGTGACTATAACCTGTAATATTATTACTCTCTAGACTCTACTGACTATAACCTATGATATTATTACTCTCCAGACTCTAGTGACTATAACCTGTAATATTATTACTCTCTAGACTCTACTGACTATAACCTATGATATTATTACACTCCAGACTCTAGGGACTATAACCTGTAATATTATTACACTTCAGACTCTTGTGACTATAACCTGTAGTATTAGTAATCTCACCTCTAGTGACAATACCCTGTAATATTATTACTCTGAAGACGCCACTGACTATATCCTGTAATTTTATTACTCTCCAGACTCTACTGACTATAACCTCTAATATTATTACTCTCCAGACTCTAGTGACTATATCCTGTAATATTATTACATTCCAGACTCCAGTGACTATAGCCTGTAATATTATTACTCTACTGACTATAACCTGTAATATTATTAGAGTCTGGAGAGTAATAATATTACAGGTTATAGTCAGTAGAGACTAGAGATCAGTATTATTACAGGTTATAGTTACTAGAGTCTGGAGAGTAATAATATTACAGGTTATAGTCAGTAGAGTCTGGAGTGTAATAATATTACAGATTTTAGTCAGTAGAGTCTGGAGAGTAATAATATTACAGGATATAGTCACTAGAGTCTGGAGAGTAATAATATTACAGGTTATAGTCAGTAGAGTCTGGAGTGTAATAATATTACAGGTTATGGTCCCTAGAGTCTGGAGTGTAATAATATTACAGGTTATAGTCAGAGTCTTGAGTGTAATCTTATTATAGGATATAGTCAGCAGAGTCTGGAGAGTAATAATATTACAGGTTATAGTCAGTAGAGTCTGGAGAGTAATAATATTACAGGTTATAGTCACTAGAGTATGGGGAGTAATAATATTACAGGTTATGGTCCCTAGATTCTGGAGTGTAATAATATTACAGGTTATAGTCACTAGAGTCTGGAGAGTAATAATATTACAGGTTATGGTCCCTAGAGTCTGGAGTGTAATAATATTACGGGTTATAGTCAGTAGAGTCTGGAGTGTAATAATATTACAGGTTATATTCAATATAGTCAGGAGAGTAATAATATTACATGTTATAGTTACTAGAGTCTAGAGAGTAATAATATTACAGGTTATAGAGTCTGGAGTTTAAAAATATTACAGGTTATAGTCACTAGAGTCTGGAGAGTAATAATATTACAGGTTATAGTCACTAGAGTCTGGAGAGTAATAATATTACAGGTTATAGAGTCTGGAGTGTAAAAATATTACAGGTTATAGTCACTAGAGTCTGGAGAGTAATAACATTACAGGTTATAGTCACTAGAGTCTGAAGAATAATATTACAGGTTATAGTCAGTAGAATCTGGAGTGTAATAATATTACAGGTTATAGTCAGTAGAGTCTAGAGAGTAATAATATTACAGGTTATAATCACGAGAGTCTGGAGAGTAATAATATTACAGATTATAGTCAGTAGAGTCTGGAGAGTAATAATATTACAGGTTATAGTCACTAGAGTCTGGAGAGTAACAATATTACAGGTTATAGTCAGTAGAGTCTGGAGAGTAATAATATTACAGGTTATAGTCAGTAGAGTCTGGAGAGTAATAATATTACAGGTTATGGTCACTAGAGTCTGGAGAGTAATAATATTACAGGTTATAGTCACTAGAGTCTGGAGAGTAATAATATTACAGGTTATAGTCAGTAGAGTCTGGAGAGTAATAATATTACAGGTTATAGTCAGTAGAGTCTGGAGAGTAATAATATTACAGGTTATAGTCAGTAGAGTCTGGAGTTTAATAATATTACAGGATATAGTCACTAGAGTCTGGAGAGTAATAATATTACTGGTTATAGTTACTAGAGTCTGGAGAGGAATAATATTACAGGTTATAGTTACTAGAGTCTGGAGAGTAATAATATTACTGGTTATAGTCACTAGAGTCTGGAGAGTAATAATATTACTGGTTATAGTCACTAGAGTCTGGAGAGTAATAATATTACAGGTTATAGTCAGTAGAGTCTGGAGAGTAATAATATTACAGGTTATAGTCAGTAGAGTCTGGAGAGTAATAATATTACAGGTTATAGTCAGTAGAGTCTGGAGAGTAATAATATTACAGGTTATAGTCACTAGAGTCTGGAGAGTAATAATATTACAGGTTATAGTCACTAGAGTCTGGAGAGTAATAATATTACAGGTTATAGTCAGTAGGTAGGTTGTTGCACCCAGTAAGTGGTTGTCCCCAGGAGATTAACAGCAGAGCTACAGTAGAGCTACATCATAATCACAGCTGAGATACAGTGGAGATACAGTAAAAATACATCATAGTCACAGCTTACATACAGCAGAGTCAAAGCTGAGATACAGTAAAGATACAGCATGGTAACAGCTGTGATACAGTATAATTACCTTAAAGTCACAGCTGAGATACAGCAGAGTCACAGCTGAGATACAGTAGAGATTCAGCAGAGTCACAGTAGAGATACAACCATGTCACAGCTGAGATACAACCATGTCACAGCTGAGCTACAGTAGAGATACATCATAATCACAGCTGATATACCGTAGAGATACAGTACAGATACAGCTGTGATACGGCAGAGTCATAGCTGAGATACAGTACAGATACAGCTGTGATACAGCATTGTCACAGCTTAGATAAAGTAGAGATACAGCTGAGATACAGCTGAGATACAGCAGAGTCACAGCTGAAATACTGTAGAGATACAGAAGAGTCACAGCTGAGATTCAGTAGATACATCATAGTCACTGCTGAGATACAGCAGAGTCAAAGATGAGATACAGCAGAGTCACAGCTGAGATACAGTAGAGATACATCATAGTCACAGCTCAGATACAGTTGAAATACAGAATAATCACAGCTGAGATACAGTGAAGACACAGCAACTACAGCTGAGATACAGTGATGATACAGCAATTACAGCTGAGATACAGTGATGATACAGCAACTACAGCTGAGATACAGTGATGATACAGCAACTACAGCTGAGATACAGTGATAATACAGCAATTACACCTGAGATACAGTGAAGATACAGCAATTACAGCTGAGATACAGTGAAGATACAGCAATTACAGCTGAGATACAGTGAAGATACAGCAATTACAGCTGAGATACAGTGAAGATACAGCAATTACAGCTGAGATACAGTGAAGATACAGCAATTACAGCTGAGATACAGTGAAGATACAGCAATTACAGCTGAGATACAGTGAAGATACAGCAATTACAGCTGAGATACAGTGAAGATACAGCAATTACAGCTGAGATACAGTGAAGATACAGCAATGACAGCTGAGATACAGTGAAGATACAGCAATGACAGCTGAGATACAGTGATGATACAGCAATTACAGCTGAGATACAGTGAAGATACAGCAATTACAGCTGAGATACAGAGAAGATACAGCAATTACAGCTGAGATACAGTGATGATACAGCAATTACAGCTGAGATACAGTGAAGATACAGCAATTACAGCTGAGATACAGTGAAGATACAGCAATTACACCTGAGATACAGAGAAGATACAGCAATTACAGCTGAGATACAGTGAAGATACACCAATCACAGCTGAGATACAGTGATGATACAGGAATTACAGCTGAGATACAGTGAAGATACAGCAATTACAGCTGAGATACAGTGAAGATACAGCAATCACAGCTGAGATACAGTGAAGATACAGCAATTACAGCTGAGATACAGTGAAGATACAGCAATTACACCTGAGATACAGTGAAGATATAGCAATTACAGCTGAGATACAGTGAAGATACAGCAATTACAGGTGAGATACAGTGAAGATACAGCAATGACAGCTGAGATACAGTGATGATACAGCAATTACAGCTGAGATACAGTGAAGATACAGCAATGACAGCTGAGATACAGTGAAGACACATCAATTACAGCTGAGATACAGTGATGATACAGCAATCACAGCTGAGATACAGTGAAGATACAGCAATCACAGCTGAGATACAGTGAAGATACAGCAATTACAGCTGAGATACAGTGAAGATACAGCAATGACAGCTGAGATACAGTGAAGACACAGCAATTACAGCTGAGATACAGTGATGATACAGCAATCACAGCTGAGATACAGTGAAGATACAGCAATCACAGCTTAGATACAGCGAAGATACAGTAATTACAGCTGAGATACAGTGAAGATACAGCAATTACAGCTGAGATACAGTGAAGATACAGCAATTACACCTGAGATACAGTGAAGATACAGCAATTACAGCTGAGATACAGTGATGATACAGCAATTACAGCTGAGATACAGAGAAGATACAGCAATTACAGCTGAGATACATAGAAGATACAGCAATGACAGCTGAGATACAGTGAAGATACAGCAATTACACCTGAGATACAGAGAAGATACAGCAATTACAGCTGAGATACAGTGATGATACAGAAATTACAGCTGAGATACAGTGATGATACAGCAATCACAGCTGAGATACAGTGATGATACAGAAATTACAGCTGAGATACAGTGAAGATACAGCAATTACACGTGAGATACAGTGAAGATACAGCAATTACAGCTGAGATACAGTGAAGATACAGCAATCACAGCTGAGATACAGTGAAGATACAGCAATCACAACTGAGATACAGTGAAGATACAGCAATTACAGCTGAGATACAGTGAAGATACAGCAATTACACGTGAGATACAGTGAAGATACAGCAATCACAGCTGAGATACAGTGATGATACAGCAATTACAGCTGAGATACAGTGAAGATACAGCAATTACAGCTAAGATACAGTGAAGATACAGCAATTACAGCTGAGATACAGTGATGATACAGCAATTACACCTGAGATACAGTGAAGATACAGCAATCACAGCTGAGATACAGTGATGATACAGCAATTACAGCTGAGATACAGCAATTACAGCTGAGATACAGTGAAGATACAGCTATCACAGCTGAGATACAGTGATGATACAGCAATCACAGCTGAGATACAGTGACGATACAGCAATTACAGCTGAGATACAGTGAAGATACAGCAAGCTGAGATACAGTGAAGATACAGCAATTACAGCTGAGATACAGTGAAGATACAGCAATTACAGCTGAGATACAGTGATGATACAGCAATTACAGCTGAGATACAGTGAAGATACAGCAATCACAGCTGAGATACAGTGAAGATACAGCAATCACAGCTGAGATACAGTGAAGATACAGCAATTACAGGTGAGATACAGTGAAGATACAGCAATTACAGCTAAGATACAGTGATGATACAGCAATCACAGCTGAGATACAGTGAAGATACAGTAATTACAGATGAGATACAGTGAAGATACAGCAATCATAGCTGAGATACAGTGATGATACAGCAATTACAGCTGAGATACAGTGAAGATACAGCAATTACAGCTGAGATACAGTGAAGAGACAGCAATTACAGCTGAGATACAGTGATGATACAGCAATTACAGCTGAGATACAGAGAAGATACAGCAATTACAGCTGAGATACATAGAAAATACAGCAATTACAGCTGAGATACAGTGAAGATACAGCAATTACAGCTGAGATACAGTGAAGATACAGCAATCACAACTGAGATACAGTGAAGATACAGCAATTACAGCTGAGATACAGCAATTACAGCTGAGATACAGTGAAGATACAGCAATTACATGTGAGATACAGTGAAGATACAGCAATCACAGCTGAGATACAGTGAAGATACAGCAATTACAGCTGAGATACAACAATTACAGCTGAGATACAGTGAAGATACAGCAATTACAGCTGAGATACAACAATTAAAGCTGAGATACAGTGAAGATACAGCTATCACAGCTGAGATACAGTGATGATACAGCAATCACAGCTGAGATACAGTGACGATACAGCAATTACAGCTGAGATACAGTGATGATACAGCAATCACAGCTGAGATACAGTGACGATACAGCAATTACAGCTGAGATACAGTGAAGATACAGCTATCACAGTTGAGATACAGTGATGATACAGCAATTACAGCTGAGATACAGTGAAGATACAGCAATCACAGCTGAGATACAGTGATGATACAGCAATTACAGCTGAGATACAGTGAAGATACAGCAATCACAGCTGAGATACAGTGAAGATACAGCAATCACAGCTGAGATACAGTGATGATACAGCAATTAAAGCTGAGATACAGTGAAGATACAACAATCACAGCTGAGATACAGTGACGATACAGCAATTACAGCTGAGATACAGTGACGATACAGCAATTACAGCTGAGATACAGTGAAGATACAGCAATCACAGCTGAGATACATTGGAGAAACAACAATTAGCTGAGATACAGTGAAGATACAGCAATGACAGCTGAGATACAGTGATGATACAGCAATTACAGCTGAGATACAGTGATGATACAGCAATCACAGCTGAGATACAATGGAGAAACAACAATCAGCTGAGATACAGTGAAGATACAGCAATGACAGCTGAGATACAGTGATGATACAGCAATTACAGCTGAGATACAGTGATGATACAGGAATTACAGCTGAGATACAGTGAAGATACAGCAATCACAGCTGAGATACAGTGAAGATACAGCAATTACAGCTGAGATACAGTGATGATACAGCAATTACTGCTGAGATACAGTGATGATACAGCAATTACAGCTGAGATACAGTGAAGATACAGCAATTACAGCTGAGATACAGTGATGATACAGCAATTACAGCTGAGATACAGTGAAGATACAGCAATTACACCTGAGATACAGTGAAGATACAGCAATGACAGCTGAGATACAGTGAAGATACAGCAATGACAGCTGAGATACAGTGATGATACAGCAATTACAGCTGAGATACAGTGATGATACAGCAATTACAGCTGAGATACAGTGAAGATACAGCAATTACAGCTGAGCTACAGTGAAGATACAGCAATGACAGCTGAGATACAGTGAAGATACAGCAATCACAGCTGAGATACAGTGAAGATACAGCAATTACAGCTAAGATACAGTGATGATACAGCAATCACAGCTGAGATACAGTGAAGATACAGTAATTACAGATGAGATACAGTGAAGATACAGCAATCATAGCTGAGATACAGTGATGATACAGCAATTACAGCTGAGATACAGTGAAGATACAGCAATTACAGCTGAGATACAGTGAAGAGACAGCAATTACAGCTGAGATACAGTGAAGATACAGCAATTACAGCTAAGATACAGTGAAGATACAGCAATTACAGCTGAGATACAGAGAAGATACAGCAATTACAGCTGAGATACAGTGAAGATACAGCAATCACAGCTGAGATAAATTGAAGATACAGCAATCACAGCTGAGATACAGTGAAGACACAGCAATTACAGCTGAGATACAGTGAAGATACAGCTATCACAGCTGAGATACAGTGATGATACAGCAATTACAGCTGAGATACAGTGATGATACAGCAATTACAGCTGAGATACAGTGATGATACAGCAATTACATCTGAGATACAGTGATGATACAGCAATCACAGCTGAGATACAATGGAGAAACAACAATCAGCTGAGATACAGTGAAGATACAGCAATGACAGCTGAGATACAGTGAAGATACAGCAATTACAGCTGAGATACATAGAAGATACAGCAATGACAGCTGAGATACATAGAAGATACAGCAATGACAGCTGAGATACAGCGAAGATACAGCAATTACAGATGAGATACAGTGAAGATACAGCAATTACAGCTGAGATACAGTGAAGATACAGCAATTACAGCTGAGATACAGTGAAGATACAGCAATTACAGATGAGATACAGTGAATATACAGCAATCACACCTGAGATACAGTGAAGATACAGCAATCACAGCTGAGATACAGTGATGATACAGCAATTACAGCTGAGATACAGTGATGATACAGCAATTACACCTGAGATACAGTGAAGATACAGCAATTACAGCTGAGATACAGTGAAGATACAGCAATTACAGCTGAGATACAGTGATGATACAGCAATTACAGCTGAGATACAGTGAAGATACAGCAATTACAGCTGAGATACAGTGAAGATACAGCAATTACAGCTGAGATATAGTGATGATACAGCAATTACAGCTGAGATACAGTGATGATACAGCAATTACAGCTGAGATACAGTGAAGATACAGCAATTACAGCTGAGATACAGTGATGATACAGCAATTACAGCTGAGATACAGTGAAGATACAGCAATGACAGCTGAGATACAGTGATGATACAGCAATCACAGCTGAGATACAGTGATGATACAGCAATTACAGCTGAGATATAGTGATGATACAGCAATTACAGCTGAGATACAGTGATGATACAGCAATTACAGCTGAGATACAGTGAAGATACAGCAATTACAGCTGAGATACAGTGAAGATACAGCAATTACAGCTGAGATACAGTGAAGATACAGCAATTACACCTGAGATACAGTGAAGATACAGCAATCACAGCTGAGATACAGTGATGATACAGCAATTACACCTGAGATACAGTGAAGATACAGCAATTACTGCTGAGATACAGTGAAGATACAGCAATTACACCTGAGATACAGTGAAGATACAGCAATTACAGCTGAGATACAGTGATGATACAGCAATTACACCTGAGATACAGTGAAGATACAGCAATTACAGCTGAGATACAGAGAAGATACAGCAATCACAGCTGAGATACAGTGATGATACAGAAATTACAGATGAGATACTGTGAATATACAGCAATTACAGCTGAGATACATTTGAGAAACAACAATCAGCTGAGATACAGTGAAAGTACAGCAATTAAAGCTGAGATACAGTGAAGATACAGCAATTACAGCTGAGATACAGTGAAGATACAGCAATTACAGCTGAGATACAGTGAAGATACAGCAATCACAGCTGAGATACAGTGATGATACAGAAATTACAGATGAGATACTGTGAATATACAGCAATTACAGCTGAGATACATTTGAGAAACAACAATCAGCTGAGATACAGTGAAGGTACAGCAATTAAAGCTGAGATACAGTCAAGATACAGCAATTACAGCTGAGATACAGTGACGATACAGCAATTACAGCTGAGATACAGTGACAATACAGCAATTACAGATGAGATACTGTGAATATACAGCAATTACAGCTGAGATACAGTGATGAAACAGCAATGACAGCTGAGATACAGTGAAGATACAACAATCACAGCTGAGATACAGTGAAGATACAGCAATCACAGCTGAGATACAGATAAATATCTGTTTCCTATAGCAACCAATCACAGCACAGCTTTCACTTTACCTGAGCAGTATAAGAAATGAAGCCGCGCTGGGATTGGTTGCTAGGGGCAACAGACTGATAGTTCAGATCCAAGTGCTGTGGGGCGGGAAATACCATTTACACACTGCTCTGTGGGGGAAGGTAATGCCGGCTGCACACTGATATGAGGGGGTGGGGGGAGATAATTCCGGCTGCACACTGATATGAGGGGGTGGGGGGGGGGGGGAGATAATTCCGGCTGCACACTGATATGAGGGGGTGGGGGGAGATAATTCCGGCTGCACACTGATATGAGGGGGTGGGGGGGAGATAATTCCGGCTGCACACTGATATGAGGGGGTGGGGGGGAGATAATTCCGGCTGCACACTGATATGAGGGGGTGGGGGGAGATAATTCCGGCTGCACACTGATATGAGGGGGTGGGGGGAGATAATTCCGGCTGCACACTGATATGAGGAGGGGGGAGATAATTCCGGCTGCACACTGATATGAGGGGGTGGGGGAGATAATTCCGGCTGCACACTGATATGAGGGGTGGGGGGGAGATAATTCCGGCTGCACACTGATATGAGTCGGTGGGGGGGAGATAATTCCGGCTGCACACTGATATGAGGGGGTGGGGGGGGGGGGAGATAATTCCGGCTGCACACTGATATGAGGGGGTGGGGGGGGGGAGATAATTCCGGCTGCACACTGATATGAGGGGGTGGGGGGAGATAATTCCGGCTGCACACTGATATGAGGGGGTGGGGGAGATAATTCCGGCTGCACACTGATATGAGGGGGTGGGGGGAGATAATTCCGGCTGCACACTGATATGAGGGGGTGGGGGGAGATAATTCCGGCTGCACACTGATATGAGGGGGTGGGGGGGAGATAATTCCGGCTGCACACTGATATGAGGGGGTGGGGGGAGATAATTCCGGCTGCACACTGATATGAGGGGGTGGGGGGGAGATAATTCCGGCTGCACACTGATATGAGGAGGGGGGAGATAATTCCGGCTGCACACTGATATGAGGGGGTGGGGGGAGATAATTCCGGCTGCACACTGATATGAGGGGGTGGGGGGGGGGAGATAATTCCGGCTGCACACTGATAGGAGGGGGGAGATAATTCCGGCTGCACACTGATATGAGCAGGGGGGAGATAATTCCGGCTGCACACTTCTCTGAGGGGAGACACAGGTGTAAGGGGAGGGTATTGCAGGTTGCACACAGGTGTAAGGGGAGTTTATTGCAGGTTGCACACAGGTGTAAGGGGAGGGTATTGCAGGTTGCACACAGGTGTAAGGGGAGGGTATTGCAGGTTGCACACAGGTGTAAGGGGAGGGTATTGCTGGTTGCACACAGGTGTAAGGGGAGGGTATTGCAGGTTGCACACAGGTGTAAGGGGAGGGTATTGCAGGTTGCACACAGGTGTAAGGGGAGTTTATTGCAGGTTGCACACAGGTGTAAGGGGAGGGTATTGCAGGTTGCACACAGGTGTAAGGGGAGGGTATTGCAGGTTGCACACAGGTGTAAGGGGAGGGTATTGCTGGTTGCACACAGGTGTAAGGGGAGGGTATTGCAGGTTGCACACAGGTGTAAGGGGAGGGTATTGCGGGTTGCACACAGGTGTAAGGGGAGGGTAGTGCGGGTTGCACACAGGTGTAAGGGGAGGGTATTGCGGGTTGCACACAGGTGTAAGGGGAGGGTACTGCGGGTTGCACACAGGTGTAAGGGGAGGGTATTGCTGGTTGCACACAGGTGTAAGGGGAGGGTATTGCTGGTTGCACACAGGTGTAAGGGGAGGGTATTGCTGGTTGCACACCGGTGTAAGGGGAGGGTATTGCTGGTTGCACACAGGTGTAAGGGGAGGGTATTGCTGGTTGCACACCGGTGTAAGGGGAGGGTATTGCTGGTTGCACACAGGTGTAAGGGGAGGGTATTGCTGATTGCACACAGGTGTAAGGGGAGGGTATTGCTGGTTGCACACAGGTGTAAGGGGAGGGTATTGCTGGTTGCACACCGGTGTAAGGGGAAGGTATTGCGGGTTGCACACAGGTGTAAGGGGAGGGTATTGCGGGTTGCACACAGGTGTAAGGGGAGGGTATTGCGGGTTGCACACAGGTGTAAGGGGAGGGTATTGCTGGTTGCACACAGGTGTAAGGGGAGGGTATTGCTGGTTGAACACAGGTGTAAGGGGAGGGTATTGCTGGTTGCACACAGGTGTAAGGGGAGGGTATTGCTGGTTGCACACAGGTGTAAGGGGAGGGTATTGCTGGTTGCACACAGGTGTAAGGGGAGGGTATTGCGGGTTGCACACAGGTGTAAGGGGAGGGTATTGCTGGTTGCACACAGGTGTAAGGGGAGGGTATTGCGGGTTGCACACAGGTGTAAGGGGAGGGTATTGCGGGTTGCACACAGGTGTAAGGGGAGGGTAGTGCGGGTTGCACACAAGTGTAAGGGGAGGGTAGTGCGGGTTGCACACAGGTGTAAGGGGAGGGTAGTGCGGGTTGCACACAGGTGTAAGGGGAGGGTATTGCGGGTTGCACACAGGTGTAAGGGGAGGGTAGTGCGGGTTGCACACAAGTGTAAGGGGAGGGTAGTGCGGGTTGCACACAGGTGTAAGGGGAGGGTATTGCGGGTTGCACACAGGTGTAAGGGGAGGGTAGTGCGGGTTGCACACAGGTGTAAGGGGAGGGTAGTGCGGGTTGCACACAGGTGTAAGGGGAGGGTATTGCGGGTTGCACACAGGTGTAAGGGGAGGGTATTGCGGGTTGCACACAGGTGTAAGGGGAGGGTATTGCTTGTTGCACACAGGTGTAAGGGGAGGGTATTGCTGGTTGCACACAGGTGTAAGGGCAGGGTATTGCTGGTTGCACACAGGTGTAAGGGGAGGGTATTGCTGGTTGCACACAGGTGTAAGGGGAGGGTATTGCTGGTTGCACACCGGTGTAAGGGGAGGGTATTGCTGGTTGCACACAGGTGTAAGGGGTGGGTATTTGCTGGTTGCACACAGGTGTAAGGGGAGGGTATTTGCTGGTTGCACACAGGTGTAAGGGGAGGGTATTTGCTGGTTGCACACAGGTGTAAGGGGAGGGTATTGCGGGTTGCACACAGGTGTAAGGGGAGGGTATTGCGGGTTGCACACAGGTGTAAGGGGAGGGTATTGCGGGTTGCACACAGGTGTAAGGGGAGGGTATTGTAAGTTGCACACAGGTGTAAGGGGAGGGTATTGCGGGTTGCACACAGGTGTAAGGGGAGGGTATTGCGGGTTGCACACAGGTGTAAGGGGAGGGTATTGCGGGTTGCACACAGGTGTAAGGGGAGGGTATTGCGGGTTGCACACAGGTGTAAGGGGAGGGTATTGCGGGTTGCACACAGGTGTAAGGGGAGGGTATTGCTGGTTGCACACAGGTGTAAGGGGAGGGTATTGCTGGTTGCACACAGGTGTAAGGGGAGGGTATTTGCTGGTTGCACACAGGTGTGGGGGAAAGTTTTTGCTGGTTGCTCACAGGTGTAAGGGGAGGGTATTGCTGGTTGCACATAGGTGTGGGGGAAGGTTTTTGCTGGTTGAACACAGGTGTAAGGGGAGGGTAGTGCGGGTTGAACACAGGTGTAAGGGGAGGGTATTGCTGGTTGCACACAGAAGTAAGGGGAGGGTATTGCAGGTTGCACACAGGTGTAAGGGGAGGGTAGTGCGGGTTGAACACAGGTGTAAGGGGAGGGTATTGCTGGTTGCACACAGGTGTAAGGGGAGGGTAGTGCGGGTTGAACACAGGTGTAAGGGGAGGGTATTGCTGGTTGCACACAGGTGTAAGGGGAGGGTATTGCAGGTTGCACACAGGTGTAAGGGGAGGGTATTGCTGGTTGCACACAGGTGTAAGGGGAGGGTATTGCAGGTTGCACACAGGTGTAAGGGGAGAGTATTGCTGGTTGCACACAGGTGTAAGGGGAGGGTATTGCGGGTTGCACACAGGTGTAAGGGGACGGTATTGCGGGTTGCACACAGGTGTAAGGGGAGGGTAGTGCGGGTTGCACACTGGTGTAAGGGGAGGGTAGTGCGGGTTGCACACAGGTGTAAGGGGAGAGTAGTGCGGGTTGCACACAGGTGTAAGGGGAGGGTATTTGCTGGTTGCACACAGGTGTAAGGGGTGGGTATTTGCTGGTTGCACACAGGTGTAAGGGGAGGGTATTTGCGGGTTGCACACAGGTGTAAGGGGAGGGTATTGCGGGTTGCACACAGGTGTAAGGGGAGGGTATTGCGGGTTGCACACAGGTGTAAGGGGAGGGTATTGTAAGTTGCACACAGGTGTAAGGGGACGGTATTGCGGGTTGCACACAGGTGTAAGGGGAGGGTAGTGCGGGTTGCACACTGGTGTAAGGGGAGGGTAGTGCGGGTTGCACACAGGTGTAAGGGGAGAGTAGTGCGGGTTGCACACAGGTGTAAGGGGAGGGTATTTGCTGGTTGCACACAGGTGTAAGGGGTGGGTATTTGCTGGTTGCACACAGGTGTAAGGGGAGGGTATTTGCGGGTTGCACACAGGTGTAAGGGGAGGGTATTGCGGGTTGCACACAGGTGTAAGGGGAGGGTATTGCGGGTTGCACACAGGTGTAAGGGGAGGGTATTGTAAGTTGCACACAGGTGTAAGGGGAGGGTATTGCGGGTTGCACACAGGTGTAAGGGGAGGGTATTGCGGGTTGCACACAGGTGTAAGGGGAGGGTATTGCGGGTTGCACACAGGTGTAAGGGGAGGGTATTGCGGGTTGCACACAGGTGTAAGGGGAGGGTATTGCGGGTTGCACACAGGTGTAAGGGGAGGGTATTGCGGGTTGCACACAGGTGTAAGGGGAGGGTATTGCTGGTTGCACACAGGTGTAAGGGGAGGGTATTTGCTGGTTGCACACAGGTGTGGGGGAAAGTTTTTGCTGGTTGCTCACAGGTGTAAGGGGAGGGTATTGCTGGTTGCACATAGGTGTGGGGGAAGGTTTTTGCTGGTTGAACACAGGTGTGGGGGAAGGTTTTTGCTGGTGGCACACAGGTGTAAGGGGAGGGTATTACTGGTTGCACACAGGTGTGGGGGAAGGTTTTTGCCGGTTGCACACAGGTGTAAGGGGAGGGTATTGCTGGTTGCACACAGGTGTAAGGGAAGGGTATTGCTGGTTGCACACAGAAGTAAGGGGACGGTATTGCGGGTTGCACACAGGTGTAAGGGGAGAGTAGTGCGGGTTGCACACAGGTGTAAGGGGAGGGTATTGCGGGTTGCACACAGGTGTAAGGGGAGGGTATTGCGGGTTGCACACAGGTGTAAGGGGAGGGTATTGCTTGTTGCACACAGGTGTAAGGGGAGGGTATTGCTGGTTGCACACAGGTGTAAGGGGAGGGTATTGCTGGTTGCACACAGGTGTAAGGGGAGGGTATTGCTGGTTGCACACAGGTGTAAGGGGAGGGTATTGCTGGTTGCACACCGGTGTAAGGGGAGGGTATTGCTGGTTGCACACCGGTGTAAGGGGAGGGTATTGCTGGTTGCACACAGGTGTAAGGGGAGGGTATTTGCTGGTTGCACACAGGTGTAAGGGGTGGGTATTTGCTGGTTGCACACAGGTGTAAGGGGAGGGTATTTGCTGGTTGCACACAGGTGTAAGGGGAGGGTATTTGCTGGTTGCACACAGGTGTAAGGGGAGGGTATTGCGGGTTGCACACAGGTGTAAGGGGAGGGTATTGCGGGTTGCACACAGGTGTAAGGGGAGGGTATTGCGGGTTGCACACAGGTGTAAGGGGAGGGTATTGCGGGTTGCACACAGGTGTAAGGGGAGGGTATTGTAAGTTGCACACAGGTGTAAGGGGAGGGTATTGCGGGTGGCACACAGGTGTAAGGGGAGGGTATTGCGGGTGGCACACAGGTGTAAGGGGAGGGTATTGCGGGTTGCACACAGGTGTAAGGGGAGGGTATTGCGGGTTGCACACAGGTGTAAGGGGAGGGTATTGCGGGTTGCACACAGGTGTAAGGGGAGGGTATTGCGGGTTGCACACAGGTGTAAGGGGAGGGTATTGCTGGTTGCACACAGGTGTAAGGGGAGGGTATTGCTGGTTGCACACAGGTGTAAGGGGAGGGTATTTGCTGGTTGCACACAGGTGTGGGGGAAAGTTTTTGCTGGTTGCTCACAGGTGTAAGGGGAGGGTATTGCTGGTTGCACATAGGTGTGGGGGAAGGTTTTTGCTGGTTGAACACAGGTGTGGGGGAAGGTTTTTGCTGGTTGAACACAGGTGTGGGGGAAGGTTTTTGCTGGTGGCACACAGGTGTAAGGGGAGGGTATTACTGGTTGCACACAGGTGTGGGGGAAGGTTTTTGCCGGTTGCACACAGGTGTAAGGGGAGGGTATTGCTGGTTGCACACAGGTGTAAGGGAAGGGTATTGCTGGTTGCACACAGAAGTAAGGGGAGGGTATTGCTGGTTACACACAGGTGTGGGGGAAGGTTTTTGCTGGTTGCACACAGGTGTGGGGGAAGGTTTTTGCTGGTTGCACACAGGTGTGGGGGGGAAGGTGTTGTCGGCTGCACTGGGGAGAGGCGGCAGATGTTGGGGGAGGAGGAGGCGGCGCAGGGTTGGGCTCAGGAATGTCTCTTTATCTGCTCTCTGCTCGGGGAGGAGTCTGGAGTTTCTCTTCCTGAGGAGCAGAGACCGGAGAACCAGGAAAAGAGACGGAAAGAGCCGGAGGGAGAGAGACAGCGCCCGCAAAGGTAAGACCCTGGGGTGAGGGGCCGCGCTGTGACCGAGGGTCTCCTCCACACTGTACCCGGGGGTCTCCTCCTCACTGTACCCGGGGGTCTCCTCCTCACTGTACCCGGGGGTCTGCTCCACACTGTACCCGGGGGTCTGCTCCACACTGTACCCGAGGGTCTGCTCCACACTGTACCCGGGGGTCTCCTCCACACTGTACCCGGGGGTCTCCTCCACACTGTACCCGAGGGCGAGGGTCTGCTCCACACTGTACCCGGGGGTCTGCTCCACACTGTACCCGAGGGTCTGCTCCACACTGTACCCGAGGGTCTGCTCCACACTGTACCCGGGGGTCTCCTCCACACTGTACCCGGGGGTCTCCTCCACACTGTACCCGGGGGTCTGCTCCACACTGTACCCGAGGGTCTGCTCCACACTGTACCCGGGGGTCTGCTCCACACTGTACCCGAGGGTCTGCTCCACACTGTACCCGAGGGTCTGCTCCTCACTGTACCCGAGGGTCTGCTCCACACTGTACCCGGGGGTCTGCTCCACACTGTACCCGAGGGTCTGCTCCACACTGTACCCGAGGGTCTGCTCCACACTGTACCCGAGGGTCTGCTCCACACTGTACCCGAGGGTCTGCTCCACACTGTACCCGGGGGTCTCCTCCACACTGTACCCGGGGGTCTCCTCCACACTGTACCCGAGGGCGAGGGTCTGCTCCACACTGTACCCGGGGGTCTGCTCCACACTGTACCCGAGGGCGAGGGTCTGCTCCACACTGTACCCGAGGGTCTGCTCCACACTGTACCCGAGGGTCTGCTCCACACTGTACCCGAGGGTCTGCTCCACACTGTACCCGGGGGTCTCCTCCACACTGTACCCGGGGGTCTCCTCCACACTGTACCCGAGGGCGAGGGTCTGCTCCACACTGTACCCGAGGGTCTGCTCCACACTGTACCCGAGGGTCTGCTCCACACTGTACCCGAGGGTCTGCTCCACACTGTACCCGAGGGTCTGCTCCACACTGTACCCGAGGGTCTGCTCCACACTGTACCCGAGGGTCTGCTCCACACTGTACCCGGGGGTCTGCTCCACACTGTACCCGGGGGTCTGCTCCACACTGTACCCGGGGGTCTGCTCCACACTGTACCCGGGGGTCTGCTCCACACTGTACCCGGGGGTCTGCTCCACACTGTACCCGGGGGTCTGCTCCACACTGTACCCGGGGGTCTGCTCCACACTGTACCCGGGGGTCTGCTCCACACTGTACCCGGGGGTCTGCTCCACACTGTACCCAGGGGTCTGCTCCACACTGTACCCGAGGGCGAGGGTCTGCTCCACACTGTACCCGGGGGTCTGCTCCACACTGTACCCGGGGGTCTGCTCCACACTGTACCCGAGGGTCTGCTCCACACTGTACCCGGGGGTCTGCTCCACACTGTACCCGAGGGTCTGCTCCACACTGTACCCGGGGGTCTGCTCCACACTGTACCCGAGGGTCTGCTCCACACTGTACCCGGGGGTCTGCTCCACACTGTACCCGGGGGTCTGCTCCACACTGTACCCGGGGGTCTGCTCCACACTGTACCCGGGGGTCTGCTCCACACTGTACCCGGGGGTCTGCTCCACACTGTACCCGGGGGTCTGCTCCACACTGTACCAGCTGTAGGACTTCCTGCCGTTCTCGGTGACTTCCATCCTGTTGTCTCTCATGTCGGCAGCTGGAGGATATATTGTCATTAGAGTTTGTATAATGCTGCTTTACTGTACAGGTATATATTATATACTGATGATTACAACGCCTGGTATATACTGTGTAAGGAGGAGTATAGATTATAACGCCGGGTATATATACTGTATAATGAGGGGTATAGATTATAACTCCGGGTATATATACTGTATAATGAGGGGTATAGATTATAACGCCGGGTATATATACTGTATATTGAGGGTATAGATTATAACGCCGGGTATATATACTGTATAATGAGGGGTATAGATTATAACTCCGGGTATATATACTGTATAATGAGGGGTATAGATTATAACGCCGAGTATATATACTGTATAATGAGGGTATAGATTATAACTCTGGGTATATATACTGTATAATGAGGGTATAGATTATAACTCCGGGTATATATACTGTATAATGAGGGTATAGATTATAACTCTGGGTATATATACTGTATAATGAGGGGTATAGATTATAACACCTGGTATATACTGTATAATGAGGGGTATAGATTATAACGCCGGGTATATATACTGTATATTGAGGGGTATGGATTATAACACCTGGTATATACTGTATAATGAGGGGTATAGATTATAACGCCGGGTATATATACTGTATAATGAGGGGTATGGATTATAACACCGGGTATATATACTGTATAATGAGGGGTATATATACTGTATAATGAGGGGTATAGATTATAACGCCGGGTATATATACTGTATAATGAGGAGTATAGATTATAACGCCGGGTATATATACTGTATAATGAGGGGTATGGATTATAACACCTGGTATATACTGTATAATGAGGGGTATAGATTATAACGCCGGGTATATATACTGTATAATGAGGAGTATAGATTATTACTCCGGGTATATATACTGTATATTGAGGGGTATGGATTATAACACCTGGTATATACTGTATAATGAGGGGTATAGATTATAACGCCTGGTATATATACTGTATAATGAGGGGTATAGATTATAACGCCTGGTATATATACTGTATAATGAGGGGTATAGATTATAACGCCTGGTATATATACTGTATAATGAGGGGTAAAGATTATTACTCCGGGTATATATACTGTATATTGAGGGGTATGGATTATAACACCTGGTATATACTGTATAATGAGGGGCATAGATTATAACGCCGGGTATATATACTGTATAATGAGGGGTATAGATTATAACTCCGGGTATATATACTGTATAATGAGGAGTATGGATTATAAAGCCCGGTATATATACTGTATGAGGGGTATAGATTATAACGCCGGGTATATATACTGTATAATGAGGAGTATAGATTATAACGCCGGGTATATATACTGTATAATGAGGGGAACAGATTATAACGCCGGGTATATATACTGTATAATGAGGGTATAGATTATAACTCCGGGTATATATACTGTATATTGAGGGGTATAGATTATAACGCTGGGTATATATACTGTATAATAAGGGTATAGATTATAACTCCTGGTATATACTGTATAATGAGGGGTATAGATTATAACTCCGGGTATATATACTGTATAATGAGGGGTATAGATTATAACACCGGGTATATATACTGTATAATGAGGGGTATAGATTATAACGCCGGGTATATATACTGTATAATGAAGGGTATAGATTATTACTCCGGGTATATATACTGTATAATGAGGGGTATAGATTATAACGCCGGGTATATATACTGTATAATGAGGGGTATAGATTATAACGCCGGGTATATATACTGTATAATGAGGGTATAGATTATAACGCCGGGTATATATACTGTATAATGAGGAGTATAGATTATAACGCCGGGTATATATACTGTATTATAAGGGTATAGATTATAACTCCGGGTATATATACTGTATAATGAGTATAGATTATAACGCCGGGTATATATACTGTATAATGAGGGTATAGATTATAACGCCGGGTATATATACTGTATATTGAGGGTATAGATTATAACTCCGGGTATATATACTGTATAATGAGGGGTATAGATTATAACACCGGGTATATATACTGTATAATGAGGAGTATAGATTATAACTCCGGGTATATATACTGTATAATGAGGGGTATGGATTATAACACCTGGTATATACTGTATAATGAGGAGTATAGATTATAACGCCGGGTATATATACTGTATAATGAGGGGTATAGATTATAACTCCGGGTATATATACTGTATAATGAGGGTATAGATTATAACACCGGGTATATATACTGTATAATGAGGAGTATAGATTATAACTCCGGGTATATATACTGTATAATGAGGGTATAGATTATAACTCCGGGTATATATACTGTATAATGAGGGTATAGATTATAACACCGGGTATATATACTGTATAATGAGGAGTATGGATTATAACGCCCGGTATATATACTGTATGAGGGGTATAGATTATAACGCCGGGTATATATACTGTATAATGAGGAGTATAGATTATAACTCCGGGTATATATACTGTATAATGAGGAGTATAGATTATAACTCCGGCTATATATACTGTATAATGAGGGTATAGATTATAACGCCGGGTATATATACTGTATAATGAGGGGAACAGATTATAACGCCGGGTATATATACTGTATATTGAGGGGTATAGATTATAACGCCGGGTATATATACTGTATAATGAGGAGTATAGATTATAACTCCGGGTATATATACTGTATAATGAGGGGTATAGATTATAACTCCGGGTATATATACTGTATAATGAGGAGTATAGATTATAACTCCGGGTATATATACTGTATATTGAGGGTATAGATTATAACTCCGGGTATATATACTGTATAATGAGGGGTATAGATTATAACGCCGGGTATATATACTGTATAATGAGGGGTATAGATTATAACGCCGGGTATATATACTGTATAATGAGGGTATAGATTATAACTCCGGGTATATATACTGTATAATGAGGGTATAGATTATAACTCCGGGTATATATACTGTATAATGAGGAGTATAGTTTATAACTCCGGGTATATATACTGTATAATGAGGGTATAGATTATAACTCCGGGTATATATACTGTATGAGGGGTATAGATTATAACGCCGGGTATATATACTGTATAATGAGGGGTATAGATTATAACTCCGGGTATATATACTGTATATTGAGAGTATAGATTATAACTCCGGGTATATATACTGTATATTGAGGGTATAGATTATAACTCCGGGTATATATACTGTATAATGAGGGTATAGATTATAACACCGGGTATATATACTGTATAATGAGGGTATAGATTATAACACCGGGTATATATACTGTATAATGAGGAGTATAGATTATAACTCCGGGTATATATACTGTATAATGAGGGTATAGATTATAACTCCGGGTATATATACTGTATAATGAGGGTATAGATTATAACTCCGGGTATATATACTGTATAATGAGGAGTATAGTTTATAACTCCGGGTATATATACTGTATAATGAGGGTATAGATTATAACTCCGGGTATATATACTGTATGAGGGGTATAGATTATAACGCCGGGTATATATACTGTATAATGAGGGGTATAGATTATAACTCCGGGTATATATACTGTATATTGAGAGTATAGATTATAACTCCGGGTATATATACTGTATATTGAGGGTATAGATTATAACGCCGGGTATATATACTGTATAATGAGGGGTATATATACTGTATAATGAGGGTATAGATTATAACGCTGGGTATATATACTGTATAATGAGGGTATAGATTATAACTCCGGGTATATATACTGTATATTGAGGGTATAGATTATAACGCCGGGTATATATACTGTATATTGAGGGTATAGATTATAACTCCGGGTATATATACTGTATAATGAGGAGTATAGATTATAACGCGGGGTATATATACTGTATAATGAGGAGTATAGTTTATAACTCCGGATATATATACTGTATATTGAGGGTATAGATTATAACGCCGGGTATATATACTGTATATTGAGGGTATAGATTATAACGCCGGGTATATATACTGTATAATGAGGGTATAGATTATAACGCTGGGTATATATACTGTATAATGAGGGTATAGATTATAACTCCGGGTATATATACTGTATATTGAGGGTATAGATTATAACGCCGGGTATATATACTGTATATTGAGGGTATAGATTATAACTCCGGGTATATATACTGTATAATGAGGAGTATAGATTATAACGCGGGGTATATATACTGTATAATGAGGAGTATAGTTTATAACTCCGGATATATATACTGTATATTGAGGGTATAGATTATAACGCCGGGTATATATACTGTATAATGAGGGTATAGATTATAACACCGGGTATATATACTGTATAATGAGGGGTATAGATTATAACTCCGGGTATATATACTGTATAATGAGGAGTATAGATTATAACTCCGGATATATATACTGTATATTGAGGGTATAGATTATAACGCCGGGTATATATACTGTATATTGAGGGTATAGATTATAACGCCGGGTATATATACTGTATAATGAGAGTATAGATTATAACGCCGGGTATATATACTGTATATTGAGGGTATAGATTATAACTCCGGGTATATATACTGTATATTGAGGGTATAGATTATAACGCCGGGTATATATACTGTATATTGAGGGTATAGATTATAACGCCGGGTATATATACTGTATATTGAGGGTATAGATTATAACGCCGGGTATATATACTGTATATTGAGGGTATAGATTATAACTCTGGGTATATATACTATAAAATTAGGGTATAGATTATAACGCCGGGTATATATACTGTATATTGAGGGTATAGATTATAACTCCGGGTATATATACTGTATAATGAGGGGTATAGATTATAACTCCGGGTATATATACTGTATATTGAGAGTATAGATTATAACTCCGGGTTTATATACTGTGTATTGAGGGTATAGATTATAACGCCGGGTATATATACTGTATAATGAGGAGTATAGATTATAACGCCGGGTATATATACTGTATATTGAGGGTATAGATTATAACTCCGGGTATATATACTGTATAATGAGGGTATAGATTATAACGCCGGGTATATATACTGTATATTGAGGGTATAGATTATAACGCCGGGTATATATACTGTATATTGAGGGTATAGATTATAACTCCGGGTATATATACTGTATATTGAGGGTATAGATTATAACTCTGGGTATATATACTGTATATTGAGGGTATAGATTATAACGCCGGGTATATATACTGTATATTGAGGGTTATAGATTATAACTCCGGGTATATATACTGTATATTGAGGGTATAGATTATAACTCCGGGTATATATACTGTATAATGAGGGTATAGATTATAACGCCGGGTATATATACTGTATAATGAGGGGTATAGATTATAACTCCGGGTATATATACTGTATATTGAGGGTATAGATGATAACTCTGGGTATATATACTGTATAATGAGGGGTATAGATTATAACTCCGGGTATATATACTGTATATTGAGGGTATAGATTATAACACCGGGTATATATACTGTATAATGAGGAGTATAGATTATAACTCCGGGTATATATACTGTATAATGAGGGGTATAGATTATAACGCCTGGTATATATACTGTATAATGAGGGGTATAGATTATAACTCCGGGTATATATACTGTATAATGAGGGGTATAGATTATAACACCTGGTATATACTGTATATTGAGGGTATAGATTATAACACCGGGTATATATACTGTATATTGAGGGGTATAGATTATAACTCCGGGTATATATACTGTATAATGAGGGGTATAGATTATAACTCCGGGTATATATACTGTATAATGAGGGGTATAGATTATAACACCTGGTATATACTGTATATTGAGGGTATAGATTATAACACCGGGTATATATACTGTATATTGAGGGGTATAGATTATAACTCCGGGTATATATACTGTATAATGAGGAGTATAGATTATAACTCCGGGTATATATACTGTATATTGAGGGGTATAGATTATAACTCCGGGTATATATACTGTATAATGAGGAGTATAGATTATAACTCCGGGTATATATACTGTATATTGAGGGTATAGATTATAACTCCGGGTATATATACTGTATATTGAGGGTATAGATTATAACGCCGGGTATATATACTGTATAATGAGGAGTATAGATTATAACTCCGGGTATATATACTGTATAATGAGGAGTATAGATTATAACTCCGGGTATATATACTGTATAATGAGGGTAAAGATTATAACTCCGGGTATATATACTGTATATTGAGGGTATAGATTATATCTCCGGGTATATATACTGTATATTGAGGGTATAGATTATAACTCCGGGTATATACTGTATATTGAGGGTATAGATTATAACTCCGGGTATATATACTGTATATTGAGGGTATAGATTATAACTCCGGGTATATATACTGTATATTGAGGGTATAGATTATAACTCCGGGTATATATACTGTATATTGAGGGTATATATTATAACTCCGGGTATATATACTGTATAATGAGGGGTATAGATTATAACTCCGGGTATATATACTGTATAATGAGGGTATAGATTATAACTCCGGGTATATATACTGTATAATGACGAGTATAGATTATAACTCCGGGTATATATACTGTATAATGAGGGTATAGATTATAACTCCGGGTATATATACTATATAATGAGGGTATAGATTATAACTCTGGGTATATATACTGTATAATGAGGGTATAGATTATAACTCTGGGTATATATACTGTATAATGAGGGTATAGATTATAACTCTGGGTATATATACTATATAATGAGGGTATAGATTATAACTCCGGGTATATATACTGTATATTGAGGGTATAGATTATAACTCTGGGTATATATACTATATAATGAGGGTATAGATTATAACTCCGGGTATATATACTATATAATGAGGGTATAGATTATAACTCCGGGTATATATACTGTATATTGAGGGTATAGATTATAACTCTGGGTATATATACTATATAATGAGGGTATAGATTATAACTCTGGGTATATATACTGTATATTGAGGGTATAGATTATAACTCCGGGTATATATACTGTATAATGAGGGTATAGATTATAACTCCGGGTATATATACTGTATATTGAGGGTATATATTAGCTGTGGCCGCTCTTCTATGTCGGCTCATTCTTTTATGACATGCGCAGTATTATGATACATTACTGGTTGTGGCTCCTGGGCCCCCGGACGATAAACCTCTGGCGCCACCTTCATGACTTTGGGGCAGATCCCTGAACAGCAGATGAGATGTGGCTCCTGCCCCCGCTCCTGCCCCCGCTCCTACCCCCGCTCCGGCCCCCGCTCCTGCCCTCTGCCCCCCAATCCTGCCCCCCGCTCCTGCCCCCGCTCCTGCCCTCTGCCCCCCGCTCCTGCCCCCGCTCCTGCCCTCTGCCCCCCGCTCCTGCCCCCGCTCCTGCCCTCTGCCCCCCGCTCCTGCCCCTGCTCCTGCCCTCTGCCCCCCGCTCCTGCCCCCCGCTCCTGCCCCCCGCTCCTGCCCCCCGCTCCTGCCCCCGCTCCTGCCCCCGCTCCTGCCCTCTGCCCCCCGCTCCTGCCCCCGCTCCTGCCCCCCAATCCTGCCCCCGCTCCTGCCCTCTGCCCCCCGCTCCTGCCCCCGCTCCTGCCCCCGCTCCTGCCCCCGCTCCTGCCCTCTGCCCCCCGCTCCTGCCCCCGCTCCTGCCCCCCAATCCTGCCCCCGCTCCTGCCCTCTGCCCCCCAATCCTGCCCCCCGCTCCTGCCCCTCACACCGCGACCTTGTAGGATGGAGTCCGGGAACAACTTTCCCATCACTCTCTCTCTGACGCATCATCTTCCTGAGCGATGACATCATCACAGAATCTACTGTCTATGAATGGAAGGCGAGAAGCCCCCACAATGTCTGCGCCCCCTGAGGCGATGGTCGCTATCTCCCCCGCCGCCATCTTTATATGTTTCATCATAACTTTTCCATACTTTTCACACAACTAACTGGGAACAACCAACATCTTCTGCCACACTCCAGGTAGTATTTCTATCAAGATGCCATTTACTGTTGTGCGATCATAGTCACGTTACCGAACAGGGTGCCTCCAGCTATTGCAAAACTACAACTCCTAGCATGCCTGGACAGCTGAAGGCTTGCTGAGAGTTGTAGTTTTGCAACAGCTAGCAGCTCACTGGTTGGCCCAAGCCTTGCACTGAAATAGTAGTTAACCCTTTGCCGGAGCAGGACGGGGTCAGGCGCAGAGACTTTAATTACGTTGTAGAAAAATGGCGCAAGCTACGTATGACTCCATGTACAACGCGTCGCGGGGATACATTGGGTTCTTCTCCCATAATACTGTTCTCAGGAATGTGGGGCCCTTAATGTTCTTATGTTAGGGCCCCACAGAGATCTGGATTGTGTCTTGTCCGTTCATCCTCTATCTCCGGACGTGAATGGGTTAAGTCCGTGGACTGGTTTGGGGTAAAGGGGGATGTTTCGGTTCTCAGGCCCATTGCATGGGATGGTGATGACCTTAAAGGGACAGTACACAGAAGCCGGTGCTATTGTTCCCTGTTATCAGCCGTCTCTGACTCCTCCTGCTCTGTGGACAGTTCTGTTTCTCAGGGTTTGCTTGGACTTGTAGTGTTTGATGAGGATCTCGCGCCCCATCGTACAGGCTGGGGGAGGGGGCGCTCTACACCACTGAGGTGTGAAATATCCTCCATGTAGTGTTGTGTTAGACTGTGCACCTTCCTGCCCATTGTCTTGACCTCTGCTTGCTGTCAGTGAATGGGCATTGGTGTCTGTATAATGGTGCTGGTGCAATGTAACCAGAGTGGTCTGACCTGTCTGGTGGCTCCTCCCCCGCCCTGGCCTCAGGTAAGTGGTCGCAGGTCAGGTGACTACTGCCCCTAGTCATAGTGGGAAGGGTTATTCTGGGAGTTGTAGTGTTCACAGTTTGGCTGTTTTT
This sequence comes from Hyla sarda, assembly GCF_029499605.1. Taxonomy (NCBI): domain Eukaryota; kingdom Metazoa; phylum Chordata; class Amphibia; order Anura; family Hylidae; genus Hyla; species Hyla sarda. The sequence continues at coordinate 238,913 of NW_026610010.1, read as the reverse complement.
GTCCTCTCCTTCTTCCTGATGAAAATATATGAGGGAATTATGTGTCATTATATAAAGGATGTTTCCTGCCCTCCCATCGCTGTGTACACCTGGACAATGGGTTGTAAAGTGGTGTTTATATGGTGGGGGGGGGGTACAGGGTATATACCGTGCGGTGTGCGTATGTACTAGGGGGTACAGGGTATATACTGGGGGGATATACACTGGGCAGTGTGTGTATGTACTGGCGGATATACAGGGTATATACTGGGGGGTGTACAGAGTATATGCTGGTGGGGGTACAGAGTATATACTGGGGGGTGTAAAGGGGTATATACTGTGCGGTGTGTGTATGTGCTGGGGGGGTGGGTGTACAGGCTATATATTGGGGTGGGGAGGTACAGGGTATATACTGAGCAGACAAATAACTGCCAAATGTGCCCTAGATCGGGAGGGTAACCCTAGACCTACCCCATAGATCGGGAGGGTAACCCTAGACCTACCCCATAGATCGGGAGGGTAACCCCTAGACCTACCCCATAGATCAGGAGGGTAACCCCTACACCTACCCCATAGATCGGGAGGGTAACCCTAGACCTACCCCATAGATCGGGAGGGTAACCCTAGTCATACCCCATAGATCGGGAGGGTAACCCTAGTCATACCCCATAGATCGGGAGGGTAACCCTAGACATACCCCATAGATCGGGAGGATAACCCTAGTCATACCCCATAGATTGGGAGGGTAACCCTAGACATACCCCATAGATCGGGAGGGTAACCCTAGACATACCCCATAGATCGGGAGGGTAACCCTAGACCTACCCCATAGATCGGGAGGGTAACCCTAGACATACCCCATAGATCGGGAGGGTAACCCTAGACATACCCCATAGATCGGGAGGGTAACCCTAGACATACCCCATAGATCGGGAGGGTAACCCTAGTCATACCCCATAGATCGGGAGGGTAACCCTAGTCATACCCCATAGATCGGGAGGGTAACCCTAGTCATACCCCATAGATCGGGAGGGTAACCCTAGTCATACCCCATAGATCGGGAGGGTAACCCTAGACCTACCCCGCAGATCGGGAGGGTAACCCTAGACCTACCCCGCAGATCCGAGACCTACCCCGCAGATCCGAGACCTACCCCGTGATCTGGGGTTCCGGTCTCCCAGAACCTGCTGTTTCATGAACTGAGATCTGGACAGCTGGGAGTTGTAGTTCCTTGGACAGCTGCATTGAACATGTCTATAAGAATAGCAGCGGTTTATTCCAGGAATGTTCTATCGCGGTGGGCGGAGTCAGAGCTGAGACGACAGTCTTCTAGGTAAAGGCTGTAATGAGACCTTTGGTTGTTTATTAGGGAAGTTATTTCTGGATGCGGCGCGGTTTACGATTCCCTAATTTGTGACAGAATTAGCCGATGTTCTCTGCGCAGTCCGGGGAGGTTTTGGCCGCTTTCCCGGGAATAATGATGTTCTGTGGTTTATATAACGCGGCTGATAACCTCCATAAAACCGCTTTCCCTCTGTGCCGATCGCGGGTCTGAGTTTTTTTTTGCGGGTTACGTTTTGTAGGAATGTTCCAGAGTTCGCCTTTATTGTCTTTTACGATGTGAACGATGAACGTTTGGTGCCACCCCCTTCTGCGCAGGATCGTAGGGTTGTGGAGGTCACCAAGTATCCTGTATCTACACACGGTGCTACTCAGGACCCTGGGAAAGCTGAGTGATTACCTCCCCCAAAGCTATCCCAGTGATGTCATGGTCACCCAGACAGCACTGAAGGGCCCCTGTGGCCCCTGTTTCATTTCCTCTCTTTTAGGATCTCTGCATCCTGACAGTGAATGAGAACACTCACCGTGCCCTCAGCTGAGAGGTGGATACAGTTGTGTCCCGTGTAGACAGTGCCCTGATACATTGTAACAAACTACCAGTCCAGACAATGCGCCGATACAGTGGGGCAAAAAAGTATTTAGTCAGCCCCCAATTGTACAAGTTCTCCCCCTTATAAAGATGAGGCTGTAATTATCATCATAGGTTATAACCTCAACTATGAGACAGAATGAGAAAAATCCATAAATCACATTGTCTGATTATTATAGAATTTATCTGCAAATTATGGGGGAAATAAGTATTTGGTCAATAAGAAAAGTTCCTCTCAATACTTTATTATATCCCCTTTGTTGGTCATGACAGAGGTCACATGTTTTCTGTCTTCACAAGGTTCTCACTGTTGCTGGTATTTTGGCCCATTCCTCCATGCAGATCTCCTCTAGAGCAGTGATGTTTTGGGGCTGTCGCTGGGCAACATGGACTTTCAACTCCCTCCAAAGGTTTTCTATGGGGTTGAGATCTGGAGACTGGCTAGGCCACTCCAGGACCTTGAAATGCTTCTTATCAAGCCACGCCTTCATTGCCCGGGTGGTGTGTTTGGGATCATTGTCATTCTGAAAGACCCAGCCACATTTCATCCTCAATGCCTTTGCTGATGGAAGGAGGTTTTCACCCAAAATCTCTCAATACATGGCCCCATTCATTCTTTCCTTTATACAGATCAGTCATCCTGGTCCCTTAGCAGAAAAACAGCCCCAAAGCCTGATGTCTCCACCCCCATGCTTCACAGTAGGTATGGTGTTCTTTGGATGCAACTCAGCATTCTTTCTCCTCCAAACACGACGAGTTGAGTTTTTACTAGAAAGTTCTACTTTGGTTTCATCTGACCATATGACATTCTCCCAATCTTCTTCTGGATCATCCAAATGCTCTATAGCAAACTTCAGACTGGCCCGGACATGTACTGGCTTAAATGAGATGTCTGGGGCGGACTATTCCTATTCCATCCTACCTGGGCTGCAAAAAAAGAGAAAACAAACTTTCACTTACTTTCCTATGTTCCCCTGGAGCTCCGCAACAGCTGATTGGTCGGCCGAACTCTCTGCTTCCTACTTCCTTTAGCCCGGTATGTCACAGAGCGCTTCAGCCTATCACCGGCTGCAGCGATGTCCCGCCTCGGCCATCGATAGGCTGAAGTGCCGTGTGACGTACTGGGCTAAAGGAAGTAGGAAGCAGACAGCCCGGCCGACTGATCAGCTGTTCTGGAGCTCCAGGGGAACATAGGAAGGTAAGTGAAAGTTTTTCTCTTTCTTTGAAGCCCGGGCAGGATGGAATAGGAATAGTCCGCACCAGACATCTCCTTTAAGCAGGGGGACACATCTGGCACTGCATGATTTGAGTCCCTGGCGGTGTAGTGTGTTACTGATGGTAGCCTTTGTTACTTTGGTCCCGGCTCTCTGCAGGTCATTCACTAGGTCCCTCCGTGTGGTTCTGGGATTTTTTCTCACCGTTCTTATGATCATTTTGACACCACGGGGTGAGATCTTGCGTGGAGCCCCAGATGGAGGGAGATTATCAGTGTCTTGTATGTCTTCCCTTTTCTAATAATTTCTCCCACAGTTGATTTCTTCACACCAAGCTGCTTGCCTATTGCAGATTCAGTCTTCCCAGCCTGGTGCAGGTCTACAATGTTGTTTCTGGTGTCCTTCGACAGCTCTTTGGTCTTGGCCATAGTGGAGTTTGGAGTGTGACTGTTTGAGGTTGTGGACAGGTGTCTTTTATACTGATAACAAGCCCAAACAGGAGCCATTAATACAGGTAACGAGTGGAGGACAGAGGAGACTCTTAAAGGGGTACTCCGGCCCTAATACATCTCATTTCCTATCCAAAGGATAGGGGATGAGATGTCTGATCGGGGGGTTCTGCCGCTGGGGACCCACGTAATCTGTCATTCAGCACCCACCTTTGCGAGCTCTCCGCAGGGCTGGAGGTTCAGAGTGTGCAGCGTGAGGACCACGGGGCCGGAGTATCGTGTATGACTCCGTCCAATGCAAGTCTACGGGAGGGGGCGTGACGGCTCAGCGCTGCGGAGAGCGCGCAAAGGTGGGTGCTGAATGACAGCTTGGAGGTCTCCAGTGGCAGGATCCCCGCGATCAGACATCTTATCAGATGTATTAGGGCCGGAGTACAGGTCTGTGAGCAGCAGACATCTTACTTGTTTGTAGGTGACCAAATACTTATTTCCCACCATAATTTACAGATAAATTCTATAATAATCAGACAATGGGATTTATGGATTTTTCTCATTCTGTCTCATAGTTGAGGTTATAATCTATGATGATAATTACAGCCTCATATTTATAAGGGGGAGAACGAGTACAATTGGGGGCTGACTAAATACTTTTTTCCCCCACTGTACATTGTACCGAACTACCAGTCTAGACAACGCTCCAATACACCAGTCTACACCAGTGCTCCCCAGCTTTTGTGAAACTACAACTCTCAGCATGGTCAGACAGCTAACAGGTTGGAGCCCACTGGTCTAGATTGACACCATTGTACCCACTGTGCAGCATTCCATTTACTGACAGCAAGCAGAGATTGTTAGACGTCTATTAGAAAACGGCAGAATTTCTCATATTCCTTAGTAATGGATGGGCCCCTGTAAAGCTCTGTTCTGTACCCAGGGGCCACATGTGGTTCTGCTCTTGCAGTCGGTGCAGACCTGTGTAGACTGGGAGCCATGATGACATGATGGTGGTGACAGTGTCATTTCTGCGGGGAGGGGCCCTGATGGCAGGGGCGGGGAGAATGGTGAGGGCAGGGCCATGATGGTGGGGGCAGGGTCATGACTGCAGGGAGGGGCCCTGATGGCAGGGGCGGGGAGAATGGTGGGGGCAGGGCCATGATGGTGGGGGCAGGGTCATGACTGCAGGGAGGGGCCCTGATGGCAGGGGCGGGGAGAATGGTGGGGGCAGGGCCATGATGGTGGGGGCAGGGTCATGACTGCGGGGAGGGGCCCTGATGGCAGGGGCGGGGAGAATGGTGGGGGCAGGGCCATGATGGTGGGGGCAAGGTCATGACTGCGGGGAGGGGCCCTGATGGCAGGGGCGGGGAGAATGGTGGGGGCAGGGCCATGATGGTGGGGGCAGGGCCATGAAGGCGGGTGCGGGGCAACATATCAGAAGTTTCCTCAGATGAGGCTATAATAGGCCGCACACTGTCCTGACTGTCTGATCACCGTGTACACGGATTGTTTTGCCCACGTCACCTCTGGGCTCTGCAAATAAACCGTAACCATTCCTTACACTGCGGGCCCCAGCCTTACACTGCGGGCCACGGCCCCGACCTTACACTGCGGGCCACGGCCCCGACCTTACACTGCGGGCCCCGACCTTACACTGCGGGCCCCGACCTTACACTGCGGGCCCCGGCCTTACACTGCGGGCCACGGCCCCGACCTTACACTGCGGGCCCCGGCCTTACACTGTGGGCCACGGCCCCGACCTTACACTGCGGGCCCCAGCCTTACACTGCGGGCCACGGCCCCGACCTTACACTGCGGGCCCCAGCCTTACACTGCGGGCCACGGCCCCGACCTTACACTGCGGGCCCCGGCCTTACACTGCGGGCCCCGGCCTTACACTGCGGGCCCCGGCCTTACACTGCGGGCCCCGGCCTTACACTGCGGGCCCCGGGCTTACACTGCGGGCCACGGCCCCGACCTTACACTGCGGGCCCCGGCCTTACACTGCGGGCCCCGGCCTTACACTGCGGGCCCCGGCCTTACACTGCGGGCCCCGGCCTTACACTGCGGGCCCCGGGCTTACACTGCGGGCCACGGCCCCGACCTTACACTGCGGGCCCCGACCTTACACTGCGGGCCCCGGCCTTACACTGCGGACCACGGCCCCGAACCTTACACTGTGGGCCCCAGCCTTACACTGCGGGCCACGGCCCCGGCCTTACACTGCGGGCCCCGGCCTTACACTGCGGGCCCCGGCCTTACACTGCGGGCCCCGGCCTTACACTGCGGGCCCCGGCCTTACACTGCGGGCCACGGCCTTACACTGCGGGCCACGGCCCCGACCTTACACTGCGGGCCCCGGCCTTACACTGCGGGCCCCGGCCCCGGCCTTACACTGCGGGCCACAGCAAAAGACTGATGCTGCAGCACAGTGCCCTGTATGGCCACAGACCAGGAGAGGCGTAGAGCGTCTTCTAGAAGCCCAGTCAGCATCATGTGGTGAGGGGGGCCAGTCATAAGTGCGCCCCCTGTAACAGAGCTGACAGGGAGTGTTGTCGTGGGGACACAGACAAGCTGAGGAGGCTGAACTATGTTTTTCTAGTGATGGGCTCAGCGCGGAGATGATGGATTCTGTCTTGGGGGGATTCACATTGACGCCAGGTGTGAGGCTGAGGGGACGTCTTCACACGGAGGAATCTGCAGAATTCATGTAATGGAACAGAACCGAACCATGTGAGATGACTCCAGGGTCTGTGGGCTTTGAGATGGGGATAAGATTGTCACAGCTCAGTAGGTTTGTTACAATGTATCAGGCAATCTATTGAGTAACAATTAGTTTTTCCACCACTGACAGCAAGCAGAGATCTTAATAGAATTTGTTAGAAAGTTGATGACGTTTTCCTTCTCATGATGGTTTTGTTTTTGGGTTCTCCCCACATGATGATGAGGATGATGATGGGAGTGATCCAGGGATGACACCTGATGAATGGCGTCCCAGAATCCTCCGGGGTTGATAAACCTGTATCTGTCTTATGCTTCAAGAATTCTAATCAGGACTCGTCCATCTCTAAGAATGCGTCTCCCTCCGCCCTGTCACCGGGCAGCAGCATGGCCGCCACTGCCTGCAAGGAAAGTCAGTCATGTGTCCGCTTCATCTGATCCTGGGAAAGCTGTGTCCTGATATCCCAGTGCAGGTCCCCCTGTATGACCAGGCAGACTCTTGGTGACCATGATTGGGTTCACCTGTAATGGCGGCCATATTGGTGGTCACCCATCTTTCCCAGGGGCAGTGAGTCATACCCCGGACGTGGCGGTGAGCTCATCCAGATGATTCTGCGGCTCCTCATACCTCACCTAATAACTGGGTGGGAACAGAGAAGAGCAGGAATGAGGCCAGAGGCTCCGAGCGTCTCCTCTATGGGAGAATGATGAGTCAGTCCCTGGGATCTGTACTACTCAGTGCTCCGTCACTGCCACGCCCCGCTGCTGCACCGGGATGTGTTATCAGCACTGTCCACTAGGGGCGCTGTCAGTGATCACCTGAGCAGGTGACATGGCCGCTCTCCTGTATTAGACCTCCACAGTATACACAATGCTGCCAGAGCTAGTGGGGTCCTTCAGGGGTCAGCACTGGTCTCCTCTATGGGGGTCTATGTCTGCTCAGGGTCCGGTCCGGTCAGTTATGGTGGGATGTGATTCTTCTAGGGTGGGATGTGATTCTTCTATGGTGGGATGTGATTCCTCCTCGGTGGGATGTGATTCTTCTATGGTGGGATGTGATTCTTCTATGGTGGGATGTGATTCTTCTATGGTGGGATGTGATTCTTCTAGGGTGGGATGCAATTCTTCTAGGGTGGGGTGTGATTCTTCTATGGTGGGATGCGATTCCTCCTTAGTGGGGTTTGATTCTTCTATGGTGGGGTGTGATTACTCCTCGGTGGGATGTGATTCTTCTATGGTGGGGTGTGATTCTTCTATGGTAGGAAGTGATTCTTCTATGGTGGGATGTAATTCTTCTTGGGTGGGATGCGATTCTTCTAGGGTGGGGTGTGATTCTTCTATGGTGGGATGTGATTCCTCCTTAGTGGGGTTTGATTCTTCTATGGTGGGGTGTGTATTACTCCTCGGTGGGATGTGATTCTTCTATGGTGGGGTGTGATTCTTCTATGGTGGGAAGTGATTCTTCTATGGTGGGATGTGATTCTTCTATGGTGGGATGTGATTCTTCTAGGGTGGGATGCGATTCTTCTAGGGTGGGGTGTGATTCTTCTATGGTGGGATGCGATTCCTCCTTAGTGGGGTTTGATTCTTCTATGGTGGGGTGTGTATTACTCCTCGGTGGGATGTGATTCTTCTATGGTGGGGTGTGATTACTCCTCGGTGGGATGTGATTCTTCTATGGTGGGGTGTGATTCTTCTATGGTGGGAAGTGATTCTTCTATGGTGGGGTGTGATTCTTCTATAGTGGGATGTGATTCCTCCTCCATGGGATGTGATTCTTCTATGGTGGGGTGGGATTCCTACTCGGTGGTATGGGATTCCTCCTCGGTGCGGTGGGATTCCTGCTCGGTATTCCTGCCCTTGGGATGTTATGATGTTACTCCTCCTAATGAGACATGTTTTTCTACCCTTTTTTTTTTTTTTTTTTAGCCGATCGGACCCCTAAATAGGTAATTTGCAAACGGCTACTACCGGGTCATGACGGACCCCATTCACTTGCGTGGGGTCTGTCGGTGACCTGGTAATTTGACAGGATTTTAGCAGAGAAAAAAATAGAGCTTGCACTATTTTTTCTCCGCTAAACTCCTGTCCTTTTGGCCTGATTGCCGTCAGACCCGCTATTTGGAGTTCCGTCAGCAATGTATACAAGGCCTAAACTCCAGGAAGTGTTGGAATTTTTTGTTGAGTTATTGATGTTACTCAAGCTGAATGGAACAATAAAATGGGAGTGATAGTCCTCTTCATTCTTTTGTCTAGTTGTCCTCTACATTCTTTTGTCTAGTTGTCCTCTTCATTCTTTGTCTAGTAGTCCTCTTCATTCTTTGTCTAGTAGTCCTCTTCATTCTTTGTCTAGTTGTCCTCTTCATTCTTTGTCTAGTTGTCCTCTTCATTCTTTGTCTAGTTGTCCTCTTCATTCTTTGTCTAGTTGTCCTCTTCATTCTTTGTCTAGTTGTCCTCTTCATTCTTTGTCTAGTTGTCCTCTTCATTCTTTGTCTAGTTGTCCTCTTCATTCTTTATCTAGTTGTCCTCTTCATTCTTTATTATTTTGTCTAGTTGTCCTCTATATTCTTTTGTCTAGTTGTCCTCTTTATTCTTTATTATTTTGTCTAGTTGTCCTCTATATTCTTTTGTCTAGTTGTCCTCTTTATTCTTTGTCTAGTTGTCCTCTTTATTCTTTGTCTAGTTGTCCTCTTTATTCTTTGTCTAGTTGTCCTCTTCATTCTGTCTAGTTGTCCTCTTCATTCTTTGTCTAGTTGTCCTCTTCATTCTTTGTCTAGTTGTCCTCTTTATTCTTTGTCTAGTTGTCTACTACATTCTTTGTCTAGTTGTCCTCTACATTCTTTATCTAGTTGTCCTCTTCATTCTTTATTATTTTGTCTAGTTGTCCTCTATATTCTTTTGTCTAGTTGTCCTCTTTATTCTTTGTCTAGTTGTCCTCTTTATTCTTTGTCTAGTTGTCCTCTTTATTCTTTGTCTAGTTGTCCTCTTCATTCTTTTGTCTAGTTGTCCTCTTCATTCTTTGTCTAGTTGTCCTCTTCATTCTTTGTCTAGTTGTCCTCTTCATTCTTTGTCTAGTTGTCTTCTTCATTCTTTTCTCTAGTTGTCCTCTTCATTCTTTGTCTAGTTGTCCTGTTCATTCTTTGTCTAGTTGTCCTTTTCATTCTTTGTCTAGTTGTCTTCTTCTTTGTCTATTTGTCCTTTTTCATTCTTTGTCTAGTTGTCCTCTACATTCTTCATTCTTTATTATTTTGTCTAGTTGTCCTCTTCATTCTTTGTCTAGTTGTCCTCTTCATTCTTTGTCTAGTTGTCCTATTCATTCTTTGTCTAGTTGTCTTCTTCATTCTTTTGTCTAGTTGTCTTCTTCATTCTTTTGTCTAGTTGTATTCTTCATTCTTTTGTCTAGTTGTCCTCTTCATTCTTTGTCTAGTTGTCCTCTTCATTCTTTGTCTAGTTGTCCTCTTCATTCTTTGTCTAGTTGTCCTCTTCATTCTTTGTCTAGTTGTCCTCTTCATTCTTTGTCTAGTTGTCCTCTTCATTCTTTGTCTAGTTGTCCTCTACATTCTTTATCTAGTTGTCCCCTTCATTCTTTATTATTTTGTCTAGTTGTCCTCTACATTCTTTGTCTAGTTGTCCTCTACATTCTTTGTCTAGTTGTCCTCTACATTCTTTTGTCTAGTTGTCCTCTTCATTCTTTTGTCTAGTTGTCATCTTCATTCTTTTGTCTAGATGTCTTCTTCATTCTTTTGTCTAGTTGTCCTCTTCATTCTTTGTCTAGTTGTCCTCTTCATTCTTTGTCTAGTTGTCCTCTTCAATATTTGCCTAGTTGTCCTCTTCATTCTTTGTCTAGTTGTCCTCTTCATGCTTTGTCTAGTTGTCCTCTTCATGCTTTGTCTAGTTGTCCTCTTTATTCTTTGTCTAGTTGTCCTCTTCATTCTTTGTCTAGTTGTCCTCTTTATTCTTTGTCTAGTTGTCCTCTTCATTCTTTGTCTAGTTGTCCTCTTCATTCTTTGTCTAGTTGTCCTCTTCATTCTTTATCTAGTTGTCCTCTTCATTCTTTGTCTAGTTGTCCTCTTCATTCTTTGTCTAGTTGTCCTCTTCATTCTTTGTCTAGTTGTCCTCTTCATTCTTTGTCTAGTTGTCCTTTTCATTCTTTGTCTAGTTGTCTTCTTCATTCTTTTGTCTAGTTGTCCTCTTCATTCTTTGTCTAGTTGTCCTTTTCATTCTTTGTCTAGTTGTCCTCTTCTTTGTCTATTTGTCCTTTTTCATTCTTTGTCTAGTTGTCCTCTACATTCTTCATTCTTTATTATTTTGTCTAGTTGTCCTCTTCATTCTTTGTCTAGTTGTCCTATTCATTCTTTGTCTAGTTGTCTTCTTCATTCTTTTGTCTAGTTGTCTTCTTCATTCTTTTGTCTAGTTGTATTCTTCATTCTTTTGTCTAGTTGTCCTCTTCATTCTTTGTCTAGTTGTCCTCTACATTCTTTATCTAGTTGTCCCCTTCATTCTTTATTATTTTGTCTAGTTGTCCTCTACATTCTTTTGTCTAGTTGTCCTCTTCATTCTTTTGTCTAGTTGTCCTCTTCATTCTTTTGTCTAGTTGTCCTCTTCATTCTTTTGTCTAGTTGTCCTCTTCATTCTTTGTCTAGTTGTCTTCTTCATTCTTTTGTCTAGTTGTCCTCTTCATTCTTTGTCTAGTTGTCCTCCTCATTCTTTGTCTAGTTGTCCTCTTCATTCTTTGTCTAGTTGTCCTCTTCATTCTTTGTCTAGTTGTCTTCTTCATTCTTTTCTCTAGTTGTCCTCTTCATTCTTTGTCTAGTTGTCCTCTTCATTCTTTGTCTAGTTGTCCTTTTCATTCTTTGTCTAGTTGTCCTCTTCTTTGTCTATTTGTCCTTTTTCATTCTTTGTCTAGTTGTCCTCTACATTCTTCATTCTTTATTATTTTGTCTAGTTGTCCTCTTCATTCTTTGTCTAGTTGTCCTATTCATTCTTTGTCTAGTTGTCTTCTTCATTCTTTTGTCTAGTTGTCTTCTTCATTCTTTTGTCTAGTTGTATTCTTCATTCTTTTGTCTAGTTGTCCTCTTCATTCTTTGTCTAGTTGTCCTCTACATTCTTTATCTAGTTGTCCCCTTCATTCTTTATTATTTTGTCTAGTTGTCCTCTACATTCTTTTGTCTAGTTGTCCTCTTCATTCTTTTATCTAGTTGTCCTCTTCATTCTTTGTCTAGATGTCTTCTTCATTCTTTGTCTAGTTGTCTTCTTCATTCTTTTGTCTAGTTGTCCTCTTCATTCTTTGTCTAGTTGTCCTCTTCATTCTTTGTCTAGTTGTCCTCTTCATTCTTTGTCTAGTTGTCCTCTACATTCTTCATTCATTATTATTTTGTCTAGTTGTCCTCTTCATTCTTTGTCTAGTTGTCCTCTTCATTCTTTTGTCTAGTTGTCCTCTTTATTCTTTATCTAGTTGTCCTCTTCATTCTTTGTCTAGTTGTCCTCTTCATTCTTTGTCTAGTTGTCCTCTTCATTCTTTGTCTAGTTGTCCTCTTCATTCTTTGTCTAGTTGTCCTCTTCATTCTTTGTCTAGTTGTCCTCTTCATTCTTTGTCTAGTTGTCCTCTTCATTCTTTTGTCTAGTTGTCCTCTTCATTCTTTTGTCTAGTTGTCCTCTTCATTCTTTTGTCTAGTTGTCCTCTTCATTCTTTTGTCTAGTTGTCCTCTTCATTCTTTTGTCTAGTTGTCCTCTTTATTCTTTGTCTAGTTGTCCTCTTCATTCTTTGTCTAGTTGTCCTCTTCATTCTTTGTCTAGTTGTCCTCTTCATTCTTTGTCTAGTTGTCCTCTTCATTCTTTGTCTAGTTGTCTTCTTCATTCTTTTGTCTAGTTGTCCTCTTCATTCTTTGTCTAGTTGTCCTCTTCATTCTTTGTCTAGATGTCCTCTTCTTCATTCTTTGTCTAGATGTCCTCTTCTTCATTCTTTGTCTAGTTGTCCTCTTCATTTTTTGTCTAGTTGTCCTCTTCATTCTTTGTCTAGTTGTCCTCTTCATTCTTTGTCTAGTTGTCCTCTTTATTCTTTGTCTAGTTGTCCTCTTCATTCTTTGTCTAGTTGTCCTCTTCATTCTTTATCTAGTTGTCTTCTTCATTCTTTTGTCTAGTTGTCCTCTTCATTCTTTGTCTAGTTGTCCTCTTCATTCTTTGTCTAGATGTCTTCTTCATTCTTTTGTCTAGTGGTCTTCTTCATTCTTTTGTCTAGTTGTCCTCTCCATTCTTTGTCTAGTTGTCCTCTCCATTCTTTTGTCTAGTTGTCCTCTTCATTCTTTGTCTAGTTGTCCTCTTCATTCTTTGTCTAGTTGTCCTCTTCATTCTTTGTCTAGTTGTCCTCTTCATTCTTTTGTCTAGTTGTCCTCTTCATTCTTTTGTCTAGTTGTCCTCTTCATTCTTTTGTCTAGTTGTCCTCTTCATTCTTTTGTCTAGTTGTCCTCTTCATTCTTTTGTCTAGTTGTCCTCTTCATTCTTTTGTCTAGTTGTCCTCTTCATTCTTTTGTCTAGTTGTCCTCTTCATTCTTTTGTCTAGTTGTCCTCTTCATTCTTTTGTCTAGTTGTCCTCTTCATTCTTTTGTCTAGTTGTCTTCTTCATTCTTTTGTCTAGTTGTCTTCTTCATTCTTTTGTCTAGTTGTCTTCTTCATTCTTTTGTCTAGTTGTCTTCTTCATTCTTTTGTCTAGTTGTCTTCTTCATTCTTTTGTCTAGTTGTCTTCTTCATTCTTTTGTCTAGTTGTCTTCTTCATTCTTTTGTCTAGTTGTCTTCTTCATTCTTTTGTCTAGTTGTCCTCTTCATTCTTTTGTCTAGTTGTCCTCTTCATTCTTTGTCTAGTTGTCCTCTTCATTCTTTATCTAGTTGTCTTCTTCATTCTTTTGTCTAGTTGTCCTCTTCATTCTTTGTCTAGTTGTCCTCTTCATTCTTTGTCTAGATGTCTTCTTCATTCTTTTGTCTAGTGTCTTCTTCATTCTTTTGTCTAGTTGTCCTCTCCATTCTTTTGTCTAGTTGTCCTCTCCATTCTTTGTCTAGTTGTCCTCTTCATTCTTTGTCTAGTTGTCCTCTTCATTCTTTGTCTAGTTGTCCTCTTCATTCTTTGTCTAGTTGTCCTCTTCATTCTTTGTCTAGTTGTCCTCTTCATTCTTTGTCTAGTTGTCCTCTTCATTCTTTTGTCTAGTTGTCCTCTTCATTCTTTTGTCTAGTTGTCCTCTTCATTCTTTTGTCTAGTTGTCCTCTTCATTCTTTTGTCTAGTTGTCCTCTTCATTCTTTTGTCTAGTTGTCCTCTTCATTCTTTTGTCTAGTTGTCCTCTTCATTCTTTTGTCTAGTTGTCCTCTTCATTCTTTTGTCTAGTTGTCCTCTTCATTCTTTTGTCTAGTTGTCCTCTTCATTCTTTTGTCTAGTTGTCCTCTTCATTCTTTTGTCTAGTTGTCTTCTTCATTCTTTTGTCTAGTTGTCTTCTTCATTCTTTTGTCTAGTTGTCTTCTTCATTCTTTTGTCTAGTTGTCTTCTTCATTCTTTTGTCTAGTTGTCTTCTTCATTCTTTTGTCTAGTTGTCTTCTTCATTCTTTTGTCTAGTTGTCTTCTTCATTCTTTTGTCTAGTTGTCTTCTTCATTCTTTTGTCTAGTTGTCCTCTTCATTCTTTTGTCTAGTTGTCCTTTTCTTTCTTTGTCTAGATGTCTTCTTCATTCTTTGTCTAGATGTCCTCTTCATTCTTTTGTTTAGTGGTCCCCTTCATTCTTTTGCTCTATCACTCCCATTTTCCCATTTTATTGTTCCATTCAGCTTGAGGAAAATAAATAACCCCCCAAAAAATCCCAACACTTCCTGGAGTTTTCCTCGCACAGAAGAAAACAGACAACTGACTGGACAGTGGTGGACCCCCAAGCTGATATTCAACCCCTCATTGAGGAGACCAGAGCTGACCACTCTAGTGAAGGGGTAGAAATGTCTTATTACGGGGAACCGCACCCCACCGAGGAGGAAAATGTCATGAATTGTCTCCAAGGGAACATGATAGACCACCTAGATAAAGAGGCCTTGGACTATCATGTTCCTGTGGAAACAGTTCATCCCTTGAGACATCTTCATACTTGTAGGGTATGATTCCTCCTCTGTGGGGTGTGATTCCTCCTCTGTGGGGTATGATTCCTCCTCTGTGGGGTATGATTCCTCCTCTGTAGGGTGTGATTCATCCTCTGTGGGGTGTGATTCCCCCTTATGAGACCTCTTCCTATTTGTAGGGTGTGATTCCTCCGCTGTCGGATTTGATTTCCCTCATGAGACCTTTTCCTCCCCGGTGGGGTGCGATTCCTCCCCGGTGGGGTGCGATTCCCTCTCATGGAGCGTCTCAAGAATCTTATTGTCGTCTTCAAAGACGCTTCATCCTGGGAGCAGAAAGCGATTGAAGTATTTAATGAGTTTGGTGACACACGGCAGTGGTGGTGAGGAGTGGGGCCCCTGACGTGCGGGCCCTCCCTCTGTGTCACCCTGCTGTCACGGATGGCTCTGCTGCACACAGTGAGCGAGGAGGCCAGCGAGGATGTCCTATCCCATGCAGAGACCCCACAGTCGGGTGATGATGCCACGGTGGTCGACAACATGGAGTCTGTACCTGCCAGTTGTCCAGGAGACAAAGGCGTGGGGGCGCAGGGTGTGGATGGCGGTCCCCCCACCCCCTTTTCTGTTACATGGGGGTCTGCAGGACTCCTTGTGCTCCTCGCTCTGCTCCTGGGCGC
Source organism: Hyla sarda (assembly GCF_029499605.1). Classification (NCBI taxonomy): domain Eukaryota; kingdom Metazoa; phylum Chordata; class Amphibia; order Anura; family Hylidae; genus Hyla; species Hyla sarda. Next base: position 223,867 of record NW_026610010.1, on the reverse strand, counting down.
AGTCTGCGGTAGGTGTCATGGTGGATGGACCTGAGGTGATTCTGGTCTTAGGAGGAGGGGGCACTATGACTCATCCTATGGGTGCATAATGTCTGCGGTATACACGGGTGGTTACTGTCTGCGGTATACACGGGTGGTTACTGTCTGCGGTATACACGGGTGGTTACTGTCTGCGGTATACACGGGTGGTTACTGTCTGCGGTATACACGGGTGGTTACTGTCTGCGGTATACACGGGGGGGTTACTGTCTGCGGTATACACGGGTGGTTACTGTCTGCGGTATACACGGGTGGTTACTGTCTGCGGTATACACGGGGGGGTTACTGTCTGCGGTATACACGGGTGCATAATGTCTGCGGTATACACGGGTGGTTACTGTTTGCGGTATACACGGGGGGTTACTGTCTGCGGTATACACGGGGGGTTACTGTCTGCGGTATACACGGGGGGTTACTGTCTGCGGTATACACGGGGGGGTTACTGTCTGCGGTATACACGGGGGGGTTACTGTCTGCGGTATACACGGGGGGGTTACTGTCTGCGGTATACACGGGTGGTTACTGTCTGCGGTATACACGGGTGGTTACTGTCTGCGGTATACACGGGGGGGTTACTGTCTGCGGTATACACGGGTGCATAATGTCTGCGGTATACACGGGTGGTTACTGTTTGCGGTATACACGGGTGGTTACTGTTTGCGGTATACACGGGGGGTTACTGTCTGCGGTATACACGGGGGGTTACTGTCTGCGGTATACACGGGGGGTTACTGTCTGCGGTATACACGGGGGGGTTACTGTCTGCGGTATACACGGGGGGGGTTACTGTCTGCGGTATACACGGGTGCATAATGTCTGCGGTATACACGGGTGCATAATGTCTGCGGTATACACGGGTGCATAATGTCTGCGGTATACACGGGTGCATAATGTCTGCGGTATACACGGGGGGTTACCGTCTGCGGTATACACGGGGGGGTTACCGTCTGCGGTATACACGGGGGGTTACCGTCTGCGGTATACACGGGGGGTTACCGTCTGCGGTATACACGGGGGGTTACCGTCTGCGGTATACACGGGGGGTTACCGTCTGCGGTATACACGGGGGGTTACCGTCTGCGGTATACTCGGGGGGTTACCGTCTGCGGTATACACGGGGGGTTACCGTCTGCGGTATACACGGGGGGGGGTTACCGTCTGCGGTATACACGGGGGGGGGTTACCGTCTGCGGTATACACTGGGGGGTTACCGTCTGCGGTATACACGGGGGGTTACCGTCTGCGGTATACACGGGGGGGGTTACCGTCTGCGGTATACACGGGGGGTTACCGTCTGCGGTATACACGGGGGGTTACCGTCTGCGGTATACACGGGGGGTTACCGTCTGCGGTATACACGGGGGGTTACCGTCTGCGGTATACACTGGGGGGTTACCGTCTGCGGTATACACTGGGGGGTTACCGTCTGCGGTATACACTGGGGGGGTTACCGTCTGCGGTATACACTGGGGGGGTTACCGTCTGCGGTATACACGGGGGGGGTTACTGTCTGCGGTATACACTGGGGGGGTTACTGTCTGCGGTATACACTGGGGGGGTTACTGTCTGCGGTATACACTGGGGGGTTACTGTCTGCGGTATACACTGGGGGGTTACTGTCTGCGGTATACACTGGGGGGTTACTGTCTGCGGTATACACTGGGGGGTTACTGTCTGTGGTATACACTGGGGGGTTACTGTCTGCGGTATACACTGGGGGGTTACTGTCTGCGGTATACACTGGGGGGTTACTGTCTGCGGTATACACTGGGGGGTTACTGTCTGCGGTATACACTGGGGGGTTACTGTCTGCGGTATACACTGGGGGGTTACTGTCTGCGGTATACACTGGGGGGTTACTGTCTGCGGTATACACGGGGGGTTACTGTCTGCGGTATACACGGGGGGTTACTGTCTGCGGTATACACTGGGGGGTTACTGTCTGCGGTATACACGGGGGGTTACTGTCTGCGGTATACACGGGGGGGTTACTGTCTGCGGTATACACGGGGGGTTACTGTCTGCGGTATACACGGGGGGTTACTGTCTGCGGTATACACTGGGGGGTTACTGTCTGCGGTATACACTGGGGGGTTACTGTCTGCGCCATACTTGGGTGCATACTGTGCAGTAGGGCTGGGCGGTATGACCAATTGTGTGTATCACAGTATTTTTGTAGCTTTTGGCGGTTCCACGATATATAACTGTATTTCCTCCTCCCCCCCCCCCCCAAATGTATTATCAGCCCAGCACTGCCCCCATCTAGGTAAATACTCACATGTCACCCGTAAGCGCTGCCCTCCTCGTCCTGTCTGTTGCGGCCGCCGGCGCTGACCCTCTATACTGTGCGGTATCCTAATGCCCGGGCTGCAAAAGGTAAACAAAATAAGCTCCCGCATGTTCCTACGTCAGGCTGCCGGCTGTCCCCCGACCCCAGCGTAAGGCCATCACCAGCCGCAGCAATGTTCCGCCTCGGCCGCTGATAGGCTGAGCCCACGGTCAGGAGCTCTGGGCGGCTTCTTACATGACAGTGGGTTCAGCCTATCAGCGGCCGAGGCGGAACATTGCTGCTGCCGGCTGTCCGACGTTCCATCCCCAAGAAGCAGGTGAGGTCAGTACCGGACCAATGGGAGGTGAGTTAAAGTTTATTTTGTTTATTTTTTGCAGCCCGGGCATAGGGATACCGCACAGTATAGAGCAGTGGTCTCCAACCTGCCGACCTCCAGATGTTGCAAAACTACAACTCCCAGCATGCCTGGACAACCGTTGGCTTTTCGGGCATGCTGGGAGTTGTAGTTTTGCAACATCTTGAGGTCCGCAGGTTGAAGACCACTGGTATAGAGTGTCAGCGGCGGCGACCACAACAAACATGAGGATGAGGAGGGCAGCGCATGCGGGTGACCTATCAGTATTTACCCCGATGGGGACAGCGCTGGGCTGATAATTAATTGGGGGGGGGGGGGGGGGCAGAGCAGCGGGTGACATGTTTGTAGTTCCCCGATGGGGACAGCGCAGCGCTGATAATCCATTTATTCCCGAGGGGGAGGGGCCAAACCGGTATTGTGGTATGGGTTAAAACTCTTATTGTGCAGCACAAAAATGTTGGTATTTTGTATGAACCGGTATACAGCCCAGACCTATTGTGCTGTATACACGGGTGGTTATTGTCTGCGGTATACAGTGGTGGATATTGTCTGCGGTATACAGTGGTGGATATTGTCTGCGGTATACAGTGGTGGAGCGGTATGCACGAGTGGTTATTGTCTGCGGTATACAGTGGTGGAGCGGTATGCACGAGTGGTTATTGTCTGCGGTATACAGTGGTGGAGCGGTATGCACGAGTGGTTATTGTCTGCGGTATACAGTGGTGGAGCGGTATGCACGAGTGGTTATTGTCTGCGGTATACAGTGGTGGAGCGGTATGCACGAGTGGTTATTGTCTGCGGTATACAGTGGTGGAGCGGTATGCACGAGTGGTTATTGTCTGCGGTATACAGTGGTGGAGCGGTATGCACGAGTGGTTATTGTCTGCGGTATACAGTGGTGGAGCGGTATGCACGAGTGGTTATTGTCTGCGGTATACAGTGGTGGAGCGGTATGCACGAGTGGTTATTGTCTGCGGTATACAGTGGTGGAGCGGTATGCACGAGTGGTTATTGTCTGCGGTATACAGTGGTGGAGCGGTATGCACGAGTGGTTATTGTCTGCGGTATACAGTGGTGGAGCGGTATGCACGAGTGGTTATTGTCTGCGGTATACAGTGGTGGAGCGGTATGCACGAGTGGTTATTGTCTGCGGTATACAGTGGTGGAGCGGTATGCACGAGTGGTTATTGTCTGCGGTATACAGTGGTGGAGCGGTATGCACGAGTGGTTATTGTCTGCGGTATACAGTGGTGGAGCGGTATGCACGAGTGGTTATTGTCTGCGGTATACAGTGGTGGAGCGGTATGCACGAGTGGTTATTGTCTGCGGTATACTTGGTCACCTATGGTTTCTGCCTACGTGGTGAGCAGTGCCGTTCTGTCACCGTCCTATAAAGAATTTGTGTAACCGCCCCTCACCGCACATGTCAGGTTTACCATGTCACGTGTGCTGCTGGTGCACAATGATGGGAGTTGTAGTCTACTGTGATCTGTTTATATAGGATCGTTGTATTGTATGATCATCAGGTACCTAGAACTACCTACCTAATAGAAATCTATCCATACACCTGCCCTATATCGTGTGGACACCCTCCTTATAAAGCATGCAGGCAGTGAAGGGGTTACGGCTTGGTGATGACATCATAGTGTCCTGGCTGGGAGACTCGCTCAGGTAGAGGCAGGTATGTGAAGAGGACAGGTAGAGGCAGGTACAGGTAAGGAGGAGGGGCCCGCCCCAGGTACAGAGCACTATATACAGTGTGTCCGGAAAGTCTTCACCCCCCATATCACTATATACAGTGTGTCCGGAAAGTCTTCACCCCCCCCATATCACTATATACAGTGTGTCCGGAAAGTCTTCACCCCCCATATCACTATATACAGTGTGTCCGGAAAGTCTTCACCCCCCATATCACTATATACAGTGTGTCCGGAAAGTCTTCACCCCCCCCCATATCACTATATACAGTGTGTCCGGAAAGTCTTCACCCCCCCATATCACTATATACAGTGTGTCCGGAAAGTCTTCACCCCCCATATCACTATATACAGTGTGTCCGGAAAGTCTTCACCCCCCCATATCACTATATACAGTGTGTCCGGAAAGTCTTCACCCCCCCCATATCACTATATACAGTGTGTCCGGAAAGTCTTCACCCCCCATATCACTATATACAGTGTGTCCGGAAAGTCTTCACCCCCCCCATATCACTATATACAGTGTGTCCGGAAAGTCTTCACCCCCCCCATATCACTATATACAGTGTGTCCGGAAAGTCTTCACCCCCCATATCACTATATACAGTGTGTCCGGAAAGTCTTCACCCCCCCCATATCACTATATACAGTGTGTCCGGAAAGTCTTCACCCTCCATATCACTATATACAGTGTGTCCGGAAAGTCTTCACCCCCCCATCACTATATACAGTGTGTCCGGAAAGTCTTCACCCCCCATATCACTATATACAGTGTGTCCGGAAAGTCTTCACCCCCCCCATATCACTATATACAGTGTGTCCGGAAAGTCTTCACCCCCCCATATCACTATATACAGTGTGTCCGGAAAGTCTTCACCCCCCCCATATCACTATATACAGTGTGTCCGGAAAGTCTTCACCCCTCATCACTATATACAGTGTGTCCGGAAAGTCTTCACCCCCCCATATCACTATATACAGTGTGTCCGGAAAGTCTTCACCCCCCCATATCACTATATACAGTGTGTCCGGAAAGTCTTCACTCCCATCACTATATACAGTGTGTCCGGAAAGTCTTCACCCCTCCCCCATATCACTATATACAGTGTGTCCGGAAAGTCTTCACCCCCCCATATCACTATATACAGTGTGTCCGGAAAGTCTTCAACCCCCCCCCCCCCCCCCCCAAATCACTATATACAGTGTGTCCGGAAAGTCTTCACCCCCCCATATCACTATATACAGTGTGTCCGGAAAGTCTTCACCCCCCATATCACTATATACAGTGTGTCCGGAAAGTCTTCACCCCCCCCATATCACTATATACAGTGTGTCCGGAAAGTCTTCACCCCCCCCCCCCCATATCACTATATACAGTGTGTCCGGAAATTCTTCACCCCCCCCATATCACTATATACAGTGTGTCCGGAAAGTCTTCACCCCCCCCCCATATCACTATATACAGTGTGTCCGGAAAGTCTTCACCCCCCCCCCCCCCCAAATCACTATATACAGTGTGTCCGGAAAGTCTTCACCCCCCCATATCACTATATACAGTGTGTCCGGAAAGTCTTCACCCCCCATATCACTATATACAGTGTGTCCGGAAAGTCTTCACCCCCCCCATATCACTATATACAGTGTGTCCGGAAAGTCTTCACCCCCCCCCCATATCACTATATACAGTGTGTCCGGAAAGTCTTCACCCCCCCCCCCCCATATCACTATATACAGTGTGTCCGGAAAGTCTTCACCCCCCCCTCATCACTATATACAGTGTGTCCGGAAAGTCTTCACCCCCCCCCATATCACTATATACAGTGTGTCCGGAAAGTCTTCACCCCCCCCCATATCACTATATACAGTGTGTCCGGAAAGTCTTCACCCCCCCATATCACTATATACAGTGTGTCCGGAAAGTCTTCACCCCCCCCATATCACTATATACAATGTATCCAGAAAGTCTTCACCCCCGGTCACTATATACAATGTATCCAGAAAGTCTTAACCCCCGGTCACTATATACAATGTATCCAGAAAGTCTTCACCCCCGGTCACTATAAACAATGTATCCAGAAAGTCTTCCCCCCCGGTCACTATATACAATGTATCCAGAAAGTCTTCACCCCCGGTCACTATAAACAATGTATCCAGAAAGTCTTCACCCCCGGTCACTATATACAATGTATCCAGAAAGTCTTCACCCCCGGTCACTATATACAATGTATCCAGAAAGTCTTCACCCCCGGTCACTATATACAATGTATCCAGAAAGTCTTCACCCCCGGTCACTATATACAATGTATCCAGAAAGTCTTCACCCCCCAGTCACTATATACAATGTATCCAGAAAGTCTTCACCCCCGGTCACTATATACAATGTATCAAGAAAGTCTTCACCCCCGGTCACTATATACAATGTATCCAGAAAGTCTTCACCCCCCAGTCACTATATACAATGTATCCAGAAAGTCTTCATCCCCGGTCACTATATACAATGTATACAGAAAGTCTTCACCCCCGGTCACTATATACAATGTATCCAGAAAGTCTTCACCCCCGGTCACTATATACAATGTATCCAGAAAGTCTTCACCCCCCCCGATCACTATATACAATGTATCCAGAAAGTCTTCATCCCCGGTCACTATATACAATGTATACAGAAAGTCTTCACCCCCGGTCACTATATACAATGTATCCAGAAAGTCTTCACCCCCGGTCACTATATACAATGTATCCAGAAAGTCTTCACCCCCGGTCACTATATACAATGTATACAGAAAGTCTTCACCCCCGATCACTATATACAATGTATCCAGAAAGTCTTCCCCCCCGGTCACTATATACAATGTATCCAGAAAGTCTTCACCCCCGGTCACTATATACAATGTATACAGAAAGTCTTCACCCCCGGTCACTATATACAATGTATCCAGAAAGTCTTCACCCCCGATCACTATATACAATGTATCCAGAAAGTCTTCCCCCCCCCCATCACTATATACAATGTATCCAGAAAGTCTTCCCCCCCCCCATCACTATATACAATGTATCCAGTAAGTCTTCACCCCCGGTCACTATATACAATGTATCCAGAAAGTCTTCATCCCCGGTCACTATATACAATGTATACAGAAAGTCTTCCCCCCCCCCATCACTATATACAATGTATCCAGAAAGTCTTCCCCCCCCATCACTATATACAATGTATCCAGTAAGTCTTCACCCCCCGTCACTTCTATGACATTATCTTCTGTTGCCCCTTGTGTTCTCCAATATTCTCCCCCATAATGATAAAGTGATGACAGAATTGTAGAAATCTCTCCCAATTTATAAAAAAAATCAAAAAGAGCTACAATTGTTTATCTGGACATAAGTTTTCACACCCTTTACTGTGAGAAGTGACCTTTATATCGGGCTCCTCCCATTTCTCCTGATCATGTCTGAAATGTTTCTCCATCCTGATTGGAGTCATCTGGTGTAAATTCAGCTGATTGGACAAGACACAGCCCTGTCTATATAAGGTCTCACAGGGGGAAAGAACTGCCTGTAGAGCTCAGACACAGCCCTGTCTATATAAGGTCTCACAGGAGGAAAGAACTGCCTGTAGAGCTCAGACACAGCCCTGTCTATATAAGGTCTCACAGGGGGAAAGAACTGCCTGTAGAGCTCAGACACAGCCCTGTCTATATAAGGTCTCACAGGAGGAAAGAACTGCCTGTAGAGCTCAGACACAGCCCTGTCTATATAAGGTCTCACAGGGGGGAAAGAACTGCCTGTAGAGCTCAGACACAGCCCTGTCTATATAAGGTCTCACAGGGCGGAAAGAACTGCCTGTAGAGCTCAGACACAGCCCTGTCTATATAAAGTCTCACAGGAGGAAAGAACTGCCTGTAGAGCTCAGACACAGCCCTGTCTATATAAGGTCTCAGGGGGAAATAACTGCCTGTAGAGCTCAGACACAGCCCTGTCTATATAAGGTCTCACAGGGGGGAATAACTGCCTGTAGAGCTCATACACAGCCCTGTCTATATAAAGTCTCACAGGAGGAAAGAACTGCCTGTAGAGCTCAGACACAGCCCTGTCTATATAAGGTCTCACAGGTGGAAAGAACTGCCCGTAGAGCTCAGACACAGCCCTGTCTATATAAGGTCTCACAGGGCGGAAAGAACTGCCTGTAGAGCTCAGACACAGCCCTGTCTATATAAAGTCTCACAGGGCGGAAAGAACTGCCTGTAGAGCTCAGACACACCCCTGTCTATATAAGGTCTCACAGGGGGGAATAACTGCCTGTAGAGCTCATACACAGCCCTGTCTATATAAAGTCTCACAGGAGGAAAGAACTGCCTGTAGAGCTCAGACACAGCCCTGTCTATATAAGGTCTCACAGGTGGAAAGAACTGCCCGTAGAGCTCAGACACAGCCCTGTCTATATAAGGTCTCACAGGGCGGAAAGAACTGCCTGTAGAGCTCAGACACAGCCCTGTCTATATAAAGTCTCACAGGGCGGAAAGAACTGCCTGTAGAGCTCAGACACACCCCTGTCTATATAAGGTCTCACAGGGCGGAAAGAACTGCCTGTAGAGCTCAGACACAGCCCTGTCTATATAAGGTCTCACAGGGGGAAACAACTGCCTGTAGAGCTCAGACACAGCCCTGTCTATATAAGGTCTCACAGGTGGAAATAACTGCCTGTAGAGCTCAGACACAGCCCTGTCTATATAAGGTCTCACAGGGGGGAAACAACTGCCTGTAGAGCTCAGACACAGCCCTGTCTATATAAAGTCTCACAGGGCGGAAAGAACTGCCTGTAGAGCTCAGACACAGCCCTGTCTATATAAGGTCTCACAGGGGGGAAAGAACTGCCTGTAGAGCTCAGACACAGCCCTGTCTATATAAGGTCTCAGGGGGAAATAATTGCCTGTAGAGCTCAGACACAGCCCTGTCTATATAAGGTCTCAGGGGGAAATAACTGCCTGTAGAGCTCAGACACAGCCCTGTCTATATAAGGTCTCACAGGGGGGAATAACTGCCTGTAGAGCTCATACACAGCCCTGTCTATATAAAGTCTCACAGGAGGAAAGAACTGCCTGTAGAGCTCAGACACAGCCCTGTCTATATAAGGTCTCACAGGGAGGAAAGAACTGCCTGTAGAGCTCAGACACAGCCCTGTCTATATAAGGTCTCACAGGGGGAAAGAACTGCCTGTAGAGCTCAAACAGAGCCCTGTCTATATAAGGTCTCACAGGGAAAAGAACTGCCTGTAGAGCTCAGACACAGCCCTGTCTATATAAGGTCTCACAGGGGTAAAGAACTGCCTGTAGAGTTCAGACACAGCCCTGTCTATATAAGGTCTCAGGGGGAAAGAACTGCCTGTAGAGCTCAGACACAGCCCTCTCTATATAAGGTCTCACAAGGGGGAAAGAACTGCCTGTAGAGCTCAGACACAGCCCTGTCTATATAAGGTCTCACAGGAGGAAGGAACTGCCTGTAGAGTTCAGACACAGCCCTGTCTATATAAGGTCTCAGGGGGGAAAGAACTGCCTGTAGAGCTCAGACACAGTCCTGTCTACGGTCTCACAGGGAGGAAAGAACTGCCTGTAGAGCTCAGAAACAGTCCTGTCTATATAAGGTCTCACAGGGGGAAAGAACTGCATGTAGAGGTCAGACACAACACTGTCTATATAAGGTCTCACAGGGGGGGAAAGAACTGCCTGTAGAGCTCAGACACAGCCCTGTCTATATAAGGTCTCACAGGGGGGAAAGAACTGCCTGTAGAGCTCAGACACAGCCCTGTCTATATAAGGTCTCACAGGGGGGAAAGAACTGCCTGTAGAGCTCAGACACAGCCCTGTCTATATAAGGTCTCACAGGGGGAAAGAACTGCCTGTAGAGCTCAAACGGAGCCCTGTCTATATAAGGTCTCACAGGGAAAAGAACTGCCTGTAGAGCTCAGACACAGCCCTGTCTATATAAGGTCTCACAGGGGGAAATAACTGCCTGTAGAGCTCAGACACAGCCCTGTCTATATAAGGTCTCACAGGGAAAAGAACTGCCTGTAGAGCTTAGACACAGTCCTGTCTATATAAGGTCTCACAGGGGTAAAGAACTGCCTGTAGAGTTCAGACACAGCCCTGTCTATATAAGGTCTCAGGGGGAAAGAACTGCCTGTAGAGCTCAGACACAGCCCTCTCTATATAAGGTCTCACAAGGGGGAAAGAACTGCCTGTAGAGCTCAGACACAGCCCTGTCTATATAAGGTCTCACAAGAGGAAGGAACTGCCTGTAGAGTTCAGACACAGCCCTGTCTATATAAGGTCTCAGGGGGGGAAGAACTGCCTGTAGAGCTCAGACACAGTCCTTTCTAAGGTCTCACAGTGGGGAAAGAACTGCCTGTAGAGCTCAGAAGCAGTCCTGTCTATATAAGGTCTCACAGGGGGAAAGAACTGCATGTAGAGGTCAGACACAACACTGTCTATATAAGCTCTCACAGGGGAGAAAAGAACTGCCTGTAGAGCTCAGACACAGCCCTGTCTATATAAGGTCTCACAGGGGGGAAAGAACTGCCTGTAGAGCTCAGACACATCCCTGTCTATATATAAGGTCTCACAGCTGACAATATATATCAGAGCAAACATGAGGATGAAGGAACTGCCTGTAGAGCTCAGAGACAGGATTGTGTGGAGGCACAGATCTGGAGAAGGGACAAATAAATTTCTGCTGCACTGAATGTTCCCAAGAGCTCAGTGGCCTCCATAATTCTTACATGGAAGAAGAAGGAACAACCGGGACTCTTCCCGGAGCTGCCCCCCCCCCCAAACGAAGTAATTGGGGGAGAAGGGAAGAGACCGAGAACCCAATGGGCATTGAACTCCAGAGATCCTGTGTACAGATGGGAGGTGGGGGGAGCAGGAAACCAGGCACTGCCCAATACCATCCCTACAGTGATCATGGTGGGGGCAGCATCATGTCTGGGGGAAACCAGGTACTGCCCATCACCTGCCCAATACCATCCCTACAGTGATCATGGTGGGGGCAGCATCATGTCTGGGGGAAACCAGGTACTGCCCATCACCTGCCCAATACCATCTCTACAGTGATCACGGTGGGGGCAGCATCATGTCTGGAGGAAACCAGGCACTGCCCATCACCTGCCCAATACCATCCCTACAGTGATCATGGTGGGGGCAGCATCATGTCTGGGGGAAACCAGGTACTGCCCATCACCTGCCCAATACCATCTCTACAGTGATCACGGTGGGGGCAGCATCATGTCTGGAGGAAACCAGGCACTGCCCATCACCTGCCCAATACCATCCCTACAGTGATCATGGTGGGGGCAGCATCACATCTGGAGGAAACCAGGCACTGCCCATCACCTGCCCAATACCATCTCTACAGTGATCATGGTGGGGGCAGCATCATGTCTGGGGGAAACCAGGCACTGCCCATCACCTGCCCAATACCATCCCTACAGTGATCATGGTGGGGGCAGCATCATGTCTGGGGGGAAACCAGGTACTGCCCATCACCTGCCCAATACCATCCCTACAGTGATCATGGTGGGGGCAGCATCATGTCTGGGGGAAACCAGGCACTGCCCATGACCTGCCCAATACCATCCCTACAGTGATCATGGTGGGGGCAGCATCATGTCTGGAGGAAACCAGGCACTGCCCATCACCTGCCCAATACCATCCCTACAGTGATCATCGTGGGGGCAGCATCATGTCTGGAGGAAACCAGGCACTGCCCAATACCATCCCTACAGTGATCATGATGGGGGCAGCATCATGTCTGGGGGAAACCAGGTACTGCCCATCACCTGCCCAATACCATCCCTACAGTGATCATGATGGGGGCAGCATCATGTCTGGGGGAAACCAGGCACTGCCCATCACCTGCCCAATACCATCCCTACAGGGATCATGGTGGGGGCAGCATCATGTCTGGGGGAAACCAGGCACTGCCCATCACCTGCCCAATACCATCCCTACAGTGATCATGGTGGGGGCAGCATCATGTCTGGAGGAAACCAGGTACTGCCCATCACCTGCCCAATACCATCCCTACAGTGATCATGGTGGGGGCAGCATCATGTCTGGAGGAAACCAGGCACTGCCCATCACCTGCCCAATACCATCCCTACAGTGATCATCGTGGGGGCAGCATCATGTCTGGAGGAAACCAGGCACTGCCCATCACCTGCCCAATACCATCCCTACAGTGATCATGGTGGGGGCAGAATCATGTCTGGGGGAAACCAGGTACTGCCCATCACCTGCCCAATACCATCCCTACAGTGATCATGGTGGGGGCAGCATCATGTCTGGGGGAAACCAGGTACTGCCCATTACCTGCCCAATACCATCCCTACAGTGATCATCGTGGGGGCAGCATCATGTCTGGAGGAAACCAGGCACTGCCCATCACCTGCCCAATACCATCTCTACAGTGATCATGGTGGGGGCAACATCATGTCTGGGGGAAACCAGGTACTGCCCATCACCTGCCCAATACCATCCCTACAGTGATCATGGTGGGGGGCAGCACCATATCTGGAGGAAACCAGGTACTGCCCATCACCTGCCCAATACCATCCCTACAGTGATCATGGTGGGGGCAGCATCATGTCTGGAGGAAACCAGGCACTGCCCATCACCTGCCCAATACCATCCCTACAGTGATCATGGTGGGGGCAGTATCATGTCTGGGGGAAACCAGGCACTGCCCATCACCTGCCCAATACCATCCCTACAGTGATCATGGTGGGGGCAGCATCATGTCTGGATATAGTGACCGGGGGTGAAGACTTTCTGGATACATTGTATATAGTGACCCCCCCCACTAGTAAGTGCAGCTCTGGAGGATAACACATGATATAACAGCAGAATAGTGAGTGCAGCTCTGGAGGATAAGACATGATATAACAGCAGAATAGTGAGTGCAGCTCTGGAGGATGAGACATGATGTAACAGCAGAATAGTGAGTGCAGCCCTGGAGGATAAGACATGATGTAACAGCAGAATAGTGAGTGCAGCTCTGGAGGATAAGACGTGATGTAACAGCAGAATAGTGAGTGCAGCTCTGGAGGATAACACATGATATAACAGCGGAATAGTGAGTGCAGCTCTGGAGGATAAGACATGAAATAACAGCAGAATAGTGAGTGCAGCTCTGGAGGATGAGACATGATGTAACAGCAGAATAGTGAGTGCAGCCCTGGAGGATAAGACATGATGTAACAGCAGAATAGTGAGTGCAGCTCTGGAGGATAAGACATGATGTAACAGCAGAATAGTGATTGCAGCTCTGGAGGATAAGACATGATGTAACAGCAGAATAGTGAGTGCAGCTCTGGAGGATAAGACATGATGTAACAGCAAAATAGTGAGTGCAGCTCTGGAGGATAAGACATGATGTAACAGCAGAATAGTGAGTGCAGCTCTGGAGGATAAGACATGATGTAACAGCAGAATAGTGAATACAGCTCTGGAGGATAAGACATGATGCAACAGCAGAATAGTGAGTGCAGCTCTGGAGGATAAGACATGATGTAACAGCAGAATAGTGAGTGCAGCTCTGGAGGATAAGACATTATGTAACAGCAGAATAGTGAGTGCAGCTCTGGAGGATAAGACATGATGTAACAGCAGAATAGTGAGTGCAGCTCTGGAGGATAAGACATGATGTAACAGCAGAATAGTGAGTGCAGCTCTGGAGGTGACTGGAGGATAAGACATGATGTAACAGCAGAATAGTGAGTGCAGCTCTGGAGGTGACTGTAGTGTAGTAATTTGCTGTAGGTAATGTTGGTATAATGGGACTCAGCGCCCGGCGTGCGGTTTGGTTGTGATTCGGCGCCGGCTGATAACGCTCCGGAGTAAAGTTCAGGTTGTTACCGACCACATCCTGGATATGGAGACCGTCGTTGTGGTAAACAAATATTTAGGTTTCTATAAATAAAGATGATGCAGTATCTGTCATGTGACCTTGTACCTGTAAGGTCGCGTTCACACTGACAGGATCTGCGGCAGAGACCATAGAAGATACCAAAAAGAGTGAAGCCTTCCGGAGATCAAGAGTAATGTAAGGACATAATTCGGGCTGCAAATATTATTCCATTTTGTCAGTAATATTCCATAACTGGATTCGTTTTCAACGAACGGGAGAAGGGAACGGGTGGGCGCTGGAGGCTGCTGCGGGTGGGAGTGGGCAGTCCTGAGGCTGCTGCGGGTGGAAGCGGGCGGTCCTGATGCTGCTGCGGGTGGGAGCAGGGCGGTCTTGAGGCTGCTGCGGGTGGGAGTGGGCAGTCCTGAGGCTGCTGCGAGTGGGAGTGGGCAGTCCTGAGGCTGCTGCGGGTGGGAGTGGGCAGTCCTGAGGCTGCTGCAGGTGGGAGCGGGCGGTCCTGAGGCTGCTGCGGGTGGGAGCGGGCGGTCCTGAGGCTGCTGCGGGTGGGAGCGGGCGGTCCTGAGGCTGCTGCGGGTGGGAGTGGGCGGCCCTGAGGCTGCTGCGGGTGGGAGCGGGCGGTCCTGAGGCTGCTGCGGGTGGGAGCGGGCGGTCCTGAGGCTGCTGCGGGTGGGAGAGGGCGGTCCTGAGGCTGCTGCGGGTGGGAGCGGGCGGTCCTGAGGCTGCTGCGGGTGGAAGCGGGCGGTCCTGATGCTGCTGCGGGTGGGAGCGGGCGGTCCTGAGGCTGCTGCGGGTGGAAGCGGGCGGTCCTGAGGCTGCTGCGGGTGGGAGCGGGCGGTCCTGAGGCTGCTGCGGGTGGAAGCGGGCGGTCCTGATGCTGCTGCGGGTGGGAGCAGGGCGGTCTTGAGGCTGCTGCGGGTGGGAGAGGGCGGTCCTGAGGCTGCTGCGGGTGGGAGAGGGCGGTCCTGAGGCTGCTGCGGGTGGGAGTGGGCAGTCCTGAGGCTGCTGCGGGTGGAAGCGGGCGGTCCTGATGCTGCTGCGGGTGGGAGCAGGGCGGTCTTGAGGCTGCTGCGGGTGGGAGTGGGCAGTCCTGAGGCTGCTGCGAGTGGGAGTGGGCAGTCCTGAGGCTGCTGCGGGTGGGAGTGGGCAGTCCTGAGGCTGCTGCAGGTGGGAGCGGGCGGTCCTGAGGCTGCTGCGGGTGGGAGCGGGCGGTCCTGAGGCTGCTGCGGGTGGGAGCGGGCGGTCCTGAGGCTGCTGCGGGTGGGAGTGGGCGGCCCTGAGGCTGCTGCGGGTGGGAGCGGGCGGTCCTGAGGCTGCTGCGGGTGGGAGCGGGCGGTCCTGAGGCTGCTGCGGGTGGGAGAGGGCGGTCCTGAGGCTGCTGCGGGTGGGAGCGGGCGGTCCTGAGGCTGCTGCGGGTGGGAGCGGGCGGTCCTGATGCTGCTGCGGGTGGGAGCGGGCGGTCCTGAGGCTGCTGCGGGTGGAAGCGGGCGGTCCTGAGGCTGCTGCGGGTGGGAGCGGGCGGTCCTGAGGCTGCTGCGGGTGGAAGCGGGCGGTCCTGATGCTGCTGCGGGTGGGAGCAGGGCGGTCTTGAGGCTGCTGCGGGTGGGAGAGGGTGGTCCTGAGGCTGCTGCGGGTGGGAGAGGGCGGTCCTGAGGCTGCTGCGGGTGGGAGCGGGCGGTCCTGAGGCTGCTGCGGGTGGAAGCGGGCGGTCCTGATGCTGCTGCGGGTGGGAGCGGGCGGTCCTGAGGCTGCTGCGGGTGGAAGCGGGCGGTCCTGAGGCTGCTGCGGGTGGGAGCGGGCGGTCCTGAGGCTGCTGCGGGTGGAAGCGGGCGGTCCTGATGCTGCTGCGGGTGGGAGCAGGGCGGTCTTGAGGCTGCTGCGGGTGGGAGAGGGCGGTCCTGAGGCTGCTGCGGGTGGGAGCGGGCGGTCCTGATGCTGCTGCGGGTGGGAGCTGGGCGGTCCTGAGGCTGCTGTGGGTGGGAGCGGGTGGTCCTGATGCTGCTGTGGGTGGGAGCAAGCGGTCCTGATGCTGCTGCGGGTGGGAGCAGGGCGGTCTTGAGGCTGCTGTGGGTGGGAGCAGGGTGGTCCTGAGGCTGCTGCGGGTGGGCGCTGGCGGTCCTGAGGCTGCTGCGGGTGTGAGCAGGGCGGTCCTGAGGCTGCTGCGGGTGGGCGCTGGCGGTCCTGAGGCTGCTGCGGGTGTGAGTAGGGCGGTCCTGAGGCTTATGCAGGTGGGAGCTGGCGGTCCTGAGGCTTATGCAGGTGGGAGCTGGCGGTCCTGAGGCTTATGCAGGTGGGAGCTGGCGGTCCTGAGGCTTATGTGGGTGGGAGCGGGTGGTCCTGAGGCTGTTGCAAATCCCGCACGCCACATCCTCTGTAAGTTAACAGCACCTGACCCCCAGTCCCACTCTCTGTGCTCACCAATCAGGGCGCCCCCCCCCCCCCCCCCCCCCGCTCTTTTTGGCGTGATACTTCGTGCCTCTGCTGTTTTCTGGAGTCTCAGCCCGCCCTGGAGGACCTCACGCCGACCACCTTTGTAAAATCACCTGCCGCCGGGAGGTTATTTGCCCTGCTGTATAATGTGCCCTGCTCCTGCTTCTACAGACACTAGGGGGCCATGATCTGCTCATACACTGGGGCAAAAAAGTATTTGGTCAGCCCCCAATTGTTCTCCCCCTTATAAAGATGAGGCTGTAATTATCATTATAGGTTATAACCTCAACTATGAGACAGAATGAGACAAAATCCATAAATCACATTGTCTGATTATTATAGAATTTATCTGCAAATTATGGTGGAAAATAAGTATTTGGTCAATAAGAAAAGTTCATCTCAATACTTTGTTCTATCCCCTTTGTTGGCAATGACAGAGGTCACATGATTTCTGTCATCACAAGGTTCTCACACACTGTTGGTAATGACAGAGGTCACATGTTTTCTGCCTTCACAAGGTTCTCACACACTGTTGGTAATGACAGAGGTCACATGTTTTCTGTCTTCACAAGGTTCTCACACACTGTTGGTAATGACAGAGGTCACATGTTTTCTGTCTTCACAAGGTTCTCACACACTGTTGGTAATGACAGAGGTCACATGTTTTCTGCCTTCACAAGGTTCTCACACACTGTTGGTAATGACAGAGGTCACATGATTTCTGTCTTCACAAGGTTCTCACACACTGTTGGTAATGACAGAGGTCACATGTTTTCTGTCTTCACAAGGTTCTCACTCACTGTTGCTGGTATTTTGGCCCATTCCTCCATGCAGATCTCCTCTAGAGCAGTGATGTTTTGGGGCTGTCGCTGGGCAACATGGACTTTCAACTCCCTCCAAAGGTTTTCTATGGGGTTGAGATCTGGAGACTGGCTAGGCAACTCCAGGACCTTGAAATGCTTCTTACAAAGCCACTCCTTCATTGCCCGGGTGGTGTGTTTGGGATCATTGTCATGCTGAAAGACCCAGCCACGTTTCATCCTCAATGCCTTTGCTGATGGATGGAGGTTTTCACTCAAAATCTCACGATACATGGCCCCATTCATTCTTTCCTTTACATGAATCAGTCATCCTGGTCCCTTAGCAGAAAAACAGCCCCGAAGCCTGATGTTTCCACCCCCATGCTTCACAGTAGGTATGGTGTTCTTTGGATGCAACTCAGCATTCTTTCTCCTCCAAACACGACAAGCTGAGTGTTTACCAAAAAGTTCTACTCTGGTTTCATTTGACCATATAACATTCTTCCAATCCTCTTCTGGATCATCCAAATGCTCTCTAGCAAACTTCAGAGGGGCCCGGACATGTACTGGCTTAAGCAGGGGGACACATCTGGCACTGCATGATTTGAGTCCCTGGCGGTGTAGTGTATTACTGATGGTAGCCTTTGTTACTTTGGTCCCGGCTCTCAGCAGGTCATTCACTAGGTCCCTCCGTGTGGTTCTGGGATTTTTTCTCACCGTTCTTGTGATCATTTTGACACCACGGGGTGAGATCTTGTGTGGAGCCCCAGATGGGGGGGAGATTATCAGTGGTCTTGTATGTCTTCCATTTTCTAATAATTGCTCAGTTGATTTCTTCACACCAAGCTCCTTGCCTATTGCGGATTCAGTCTTCCCAGCCTGGTGCAGGTCTACAATGTTGTTTCTGGTGTCCTTTGCCAGCTCTTTGGTCTTGGCCATAGTGGAGTTTGGAGTGTGACTGGTTGGAGTTGTGGACAGGTGTCTTTTATACTGATAACAAGTTCATACAGGAGCCATTAATACAGGTAACGAGGACAGAGGAGACTCTTATAGAAGAAGTTACAGGTCTGTGAGAGGCAGAAATCTTACTTGTTTGTAGGTGACCAAATACTTATTTAACACCATAATTTGCAATTAAAATTTGCAATTAAAAATCAGACAGTGATTTTATGGATTTTTTTTCATTTTGTCTCATAGTTGAGGTTATAACCTATAATGATAATTACAGCCTCATCTTTATAAGGGGGAGAACTTGTACAATTGGGGGCTGACTAAATACTTTTTTGCCCCACTGTACCTCCCCATGTGTATAGCAGTGTGTGTACTACAGACACTAGAGTGCAATGCTCTGCACATACCTTGATATAGTGATATATATATATATATATATATATATATATATATAGTATAAAGTAAAAAAAAAATTTAAAAAAAGTTTGATTAAAATGTAAATAAACCCCTCCCCCAATAAAAAATGAGTGTCCTTTTCCTATTGTATACAAAAAAGTGAAAAAAACTAAATAAAAATGTAACCTATTCGATATCGCTTTGCGTAACTGTCTGTACAGAATCCAATGGAAACGTGTAAGATAAAAAAGTCCAAAATTGTTGCTTTTTGGTCACATGACATCCTAGAAGATGTTTTGATGTGGCCATTGTACATTATTTTTCTAGTAAAATCAGTGAAACCTCTTTTTTTTTTTTTTTTGGCATTTTAACATTTTTTTCGATTAATCAATGAAATAATCGTTAACTAATTGATTATTAAAATAACCGTTATATTATTATTTGTAGCATTATACTATTATATATACTGTCAGGATTCGGCTGGCAGGAGGTGGATCCTCTGTGCCAGAGAGGGATTGGCGTGGACCGTGCTGGTGGACCGGTTCTAAGTCACTACTGGTGTTCACCAGAGCCCGCCGCAAAGCAGGATGGTCTTGCTGCGGGGGTAGCAACCAGGTCGTATCCACCGGCAACGGCTCAACCTCTCTGACAGCACATGGCAGCCGGGGACCGGGACGGGTAAGTGACTTGGGATGCGATTCGCAAGCGGGCGCGTCCCGCTATGCGAATCGCATCCCCGCCGGCAATGTCAGTGCAGCGCTCCCGGTCAGCGGGTCTGACCGGGGCGCTGCAGAGAGAGAGACGCCGTGAGCGCTCCGGGGAGGAGCAAGGACCCAGAGAGCTCGGCGTAACATATACTATTATATATACAATTATACTCTTTTATATGTAGCATTATACTATTATATATACAATTATACTCTTTTATATGTAGCATTATACTATTATATATACTATTATACTCTTTTATATGTAGCATTATACTATTATATATACAATTATACTCTTTTATATGTAGCATTATACTATTATATATACTATTATACTCTTTTATATGTAGCATTATACTATTATATATACTATTATACTCTTTTATATGTAGCATTATACTATTATATATACTATTATACTCTTTTATATGTAGCATTATACTATTATATATACTATTATACTCTTTTATATGTAGCATTATACTATTATATATACTATTATACTCTTTTATATGTAGCATTATACTATTATATATACTATTATACTCTTTTATATGTAGCATTATACTATTATATATACAATTATACTCTTTTATATGTAGCATTATACTATTATATATACTATTATACTCTTATATGTAGCATTATACTATTATATATACTATTATACTCTTTTATATGTAGCATTATACTATTATATATACTATTATACTCTTTTATATGTAGCATTATACTATTATATATACTATTATACTCTTTTATATGTAGCATTATACTATTATATATACTATTATACTCTTTTATATGTAGCATTATACTATTATATATACTATTATACTCTTTTATATGTAGCATTATACTATTATATATACTATTATACTCTTTTATATGTAGCATTATATTATTATATATACTATTATACTCTCTTATATGTAGCATTATACTATTATATATACTATTATACTCTTTTATATGTAGCATTATACTATTATATATACTATTATACTCTTTTATATGTAGCATTATACTATTATATATACTATTATACTCTTTTATATGTAGCATTATACTATTATATATACTATTATACTCTTTTATATGTAGCATTATATTATTATATATACTATTATACTCTCTTATATGTAGCATTATACTATTATATATACTATTATACTCTTTTATATGTAGCATTATACTATTATATATACTAATATACTCTTTTATATGTAGCATTATACTATTATATATACTATTATACTCTTTTATATGTAGCATTATACTATTATATATACTATTATACTCTTTTATATGTAGCATTATACTATTATATATACTATTATACTCTTTTATATGTAGCATTATACTATTATATATACTATTATACTCTTTTATATGTAGCATTATACTATTATATATACTATTATACTCTCTTATATGTAGCATTATACTATTATATATACTATTATACTCTTTTATATGTAGCATTATACTATTATATATACTATTATACTCTCTTATATGTAGCATTATACTATTATATATACTATTATACTCTTTTATATGTAGCATTATACTATTATACTCTTTTATATGTAGCATTATACTATTATATATACTATTATACTCTTTTATATGTAGCATTATACTATTATATATACAATTATACTCTTTTATATGTAGCATTATACTATTATATATACTATTATACTCTTTTATATGTAGCATTATACTATTATATATACTATTATACTCTTTTATATGTAGCATTATACTATTATATATACTATTATACTCTTTTATATGTAGCATTATACTATTATATATACTATTATACTCTTTTATATGTAGCATTATACTATTATATATACTATTATACTCTTTTATATGTAGCATTATACTATTATATATACTATTATACTCTTTTATATGTAGCATTATACTATTATATATACTATTATACTCTTTTATATGTAGCATTATACAAATTTTTTTTGCTTTTCTGTTTATTGACGTTTTTTGCAGTATTTTGCTTTTTATCTCCTTGTGCCGTAACTTCTGGGCTCCGCATTATCTCTTAATTTGTTTATTTATGTATTTGTATGTTTTGTTACATGCACTTTGGATTAGTGATCTGCCATCTTTTATCTTTGTAGCCATAAGGTTTTCTTTTATACATTTTATAAATGATTGACATGATTTTTAACATTTTTGACATTTTTCAGTATTTATGTCATTATATTACTATAGATCTCACACAGGCTTTTCTCTTATTTTTTTTTGGGATATTTAGTTGTTTTTGGTATCATCAGTGATTTTATGGGGTTCATCTATGGTAGATAGGGAAGGAAGTACAGAAAATACAGGGGTTCTTTCTAGGGATCGACCGATTATCGGTATGGCCGATATTATCGGCCAATAATCGCGATTTTGGGCATTATCGGTATCGGCAATTACCTTGCCGATAAGCCGATAATGACCCTCCCCCCACACCGCCCCAACCGCTCCGTGACCGTTCCCCCGATCCACCGCCCCGCACCGCGACCGCCCCGCACCGCATCCGCCGCCGCCCCCCCCGTAGTGCTGGGCGGTATACCGGTATGGATTTTTGCCCATACCGCTATACCGGTCGGGCCCCTCCCCCACCCTCCGAGTCAATAAAAAAAAAATTAAACTTACCCGTAATGGGGGTGGTCCGGGCCATCCATCCTGTAGTGTCCGGCGGCATTCCGGGTGGAGGGTGAACCGATCCGGGCTGTCCTTCTCTGGGGGTCATCTTCTCCACTCCGGGCAGGCTCCGGCCTAGTACGCTGCATAGACGCCGCTACGCCGTGACGTCAGGTGCGTCGCTGCGCACGGGCGTCACTGCGCAGCGGCGTCTATGCAGTGTACTAGGCCGGAGCCTGCCCGGAGTGGAGAAGATGACCCCCGGAGAAGAAGGACAGCCCGGATCGGTTCACCCTCCACCCGGAATGCCGCCGGACACTACAGGAAGGGAGGATGGATGGCCCGGACCACCCTGACAGGCAGGGGGAGAGAAGCGGGTGGTGGTGGCGGCCTATGGCACCGCAAAAGCCCCCGCAGTGCATTGATTTAAAGCACCCGCTTTATGATCTGCAGCGGTGTCGTGGGGGGATAAATGGCCGATAACTTATACCGGAATATTGGTATAAGTTATTGGCTATCGGCCCTAACCTCCACCGATTATCGGTATCGGCCCTAAAAAAACGATATCGGTCAATCCCTAGTTCTTTCTCCCAAGCGCTACTGAAAATTATAGTCGATATGCCAATAGGTACACAGGATTTTTTATTTTGTTCGTATAAAAGGTGCAACTGGACAACGCGTTTCTGCGTGTTCTCACGCCTTCCTCAGGTGCACAGTAAAAACTGTAAAAGGGTATACATATAAATGTTAACAATATAATAGAGTGTAAGGAGAGGAGTATAAGACGCACCCAATTTATAGGTGCAAAATCTAAAAAAATAAAGAAAAAAATTAAGATTTTGAACCCAATAGTGGTCTTCAACCTGCGGACCTCCAGATGTTGCAAAACTACAACTCCCAGCATGCCCGTACAGCCGCTGGCTGTCCGGGCATGCTGGGAGTTGTAGTTTTGCAACATCTGGAGGTCCGCAGATTGAAGACCACTGCATAGGAGGTAATACTCACGTGTCCCCGCCGCTCCGGACCCGTCACCGCTGCCCTGGATGTCGCTCCATCGCTGTCGCCGTGTCCCCGTCGCTCCGGAACGTCTCTGCTGCCGGCCGGGTATCCTCGCTCTCCGTCGCAGTCATCACGTCGTTACGCACGCCGACGCACGTACACGATGACGAGGAAGGAGAGCGCCGGCCATACAGGGGATCCCTGAACGGAGAAGACACCGAGGAGGCAGGTAAGGTCCCTCCCGGTGTCCTGTAAGCACTAACCCGGCTATTCAGTCGGGCTGTTCGGGACGCCACGGTGAAATCGCTGAACAGCCGGGTTAGTGTCACTTTCCCTTCAGACGCGGCGGTCAGCTTTGATCGCCACGTCTGAAGGGTTAATACAGGGCATCACTGCGATCGGTGATGTCCTGTATTAGCCGCGGATCCCGGCCGTTGATGGCCGCAGGGACCGCCGCGATAGGGGGTGTATTCGCCGTATAAGACGCACCGACTTTTCCCCCCCAGTTTTGGGGAAGAAAAAGTGCGTCTTATACGGCAAAAAATACGGTATATCCTTAATTTCCGTAAAGACATAAAATGATAAGTGGGGGTGAACAGCAGGTAGACATCCTATTATGGTAGTGGATAGGGAAGATGGAGACTGACACAGGGAGTTCCGGTGTCAGTAGAAAGGAATGACAGGAGAGGGCGCTATGTGGGCAGTGAAGGAATCGCCCAGGGTGACTATAATAAGTGTAATACTCCATATTATCTGGAGAAACTATATGTATCATGTGTGGACACCACCGTAGTGACAGCTTCCCATAGTGATATCGGCAGGCAAGTAAAGGGAGAACTCATGAAGAAAAAAATGGATATTAAAATATCGAGGAGTTGCACTTAATATTGTGGCGTCCTGTGTAGTTGGCGGCATGGGGAGGGATCGGCGTGCTGTTGTATTTCTCCCACACCGGGCAGCGCTTCCTTCCGTACATGCGCATTGAGTTGCACATGTCGGGAGCGCAGCGCTGTCCGTGTGCGGTGTGGTGCGCATGCGCACAGCGACAGTTTATGTATGCGTGCCATGTTTGTTTGTAAATAAAAGAGTGGCACGGTGGAGACGGGTGTGTTCTCCTGTCAGTGATATCAGACAGAGGGCCCAATCTATGGCTTTGATTGGTCAGGGGGGCGGTGGGAGAACTAGATAGGAATGGTGGTTATGTCATGGTATTGGAGGAGAAGAGGGCAATGTGGGGAGGAAGGGGACGAGGGGGATTAGGGGGAATGTTGGGGGGGGGAGGAAAAGTAGAGGGATGGACATGGATGATTGATGGATGATTGATGGATTTAGAGGTATCATAAATCCTGTATATCAAAATTGTGAATGATGCATCGTCGTGGATGGAATGGGAATGAATAGGGGAGAAGAGTGGAAGAGGGCGTCAGGAGGTGCAAATGGGAATATGGATGAAATAAAATTATCTGGATGGTGGAATGGACAAATATTGGTTTATGATCTGTAGTAAATCAGAAACCAGTAAAGGATTCATGTAGGGGATATGTACAAGAGAGTAGTGTGTACAGCCATAAGCGTTCTATGTATTAGAGGTTTAGAGTTCGATACATTCATTGAGTCCATCGGGCATTAAACATTTCAATTTGTATATCCAGTAGACTTCACGCTTATGTAAAGCGGCTTCTCTGTTCTCCTGGTCTTCCAGTATTTGCTCAAGTAGGGTGATGCCGATGTATGTGAAGTCTTTATGACGATCCTCAGGTGTCGAGAGACCGTACTTCCAATAACCGATGGTGCAGTTATGTCTATGACCGTTCCTTAGTGTCTGAGCCGTCCTGCCATCGTACTGTAGGCCGCAGCGTATATCACATAGGAGAATCCGCAGGGCAGATTGTGGAATTCCATGGATGTAAGTTTGGACGTGAAGGTTTTCCTGCCATGTGGGATCCGTTGACTCTTTTTCCACATTTATAAGCTCCTGGAGGGAGGGTGGAGATTCCTGCTGCTCTTGTTCTTCTCAAGCGGCTACGTGCCAGAATCTATGGCAGATACAAGGGCATGAAAATGACTGAACACAGAACATACTGTATATGTGAACTCAGGATCAGTAATGTATGTACACAGTGATCTCACCAGCAGAATAGTGAGTGCAGCTCTGGAGAATAATACAGGATATAACTCAGGATCAGTACAGGATAAGTAATGTAATGTATGTACACAGTGATCTCACCAGCAGAATAGTGAGTACAGCTCTGGGGTATAATACAGGATATAACTCAGGATCAGTACAGGATAAGTAATGTAATGTATGTATACAGTGACCTCACCAGCAGATTAGTGAGTGCAGCTCTGGACTATAATACAGGATATAACTCAGGATCAGTACAGGATAAGTAATGTAATGTATGTACACAGTGACCTCACCAGCAGAATAGTGAGTACAGCTCTGGAGTATAATACAGGATATAACTCAGGATCAGTACAGGATAAGTAATGTAATGTATATACACAGTGATCTCACCAGCAGAATAGTGAGTACAGCTCTGGAGTATAATACAGGATATAACTCAGGATCAGTACAGGATAAGTAATGTAATGTATGTACACAGTGACCTCACCAGCAGAATAGTGAGTACAGCTCTGGAGTATAATACAGGATATAACTCAGGATCAGTACAGGATAAGTAATGTAATGTATGTACACAGTGACCCCACCAGCAGAATAGTGAGTACAGCTCTGGAGTATAATACAGGATATAACTCAGGATCAGTACAGGATAAGTAATGTAATGTATGTATACAGTGACCTCACCAGCAGATTAGTGAGTGCAGCTCTGGAGTATAATACAGGATATAACTCAGGATCAGTACAGGATAAGTAATGTAATGTACACAGTGACCTCACCAGCAGAATAGTGAGTACAGCTCTGGAGTATAATACAGGATATAACTCAGGATCAGTACAGGATAAGTAATGTAATGTATGTACACAGTGACCCCACCAGCAGAATAGTGAGTACAGCTCTGGAGTATAATACAGGATATAACTCAGGATCAGTACAGGATAAGTAATGTAATGTATGTATACAGTGACCTCACCAGCAGATTAGTGAGTGCAGCTCTGGAGTATAATACAGGATATAACTCAGGATTAGTACAGGATAAGTAATGTAATGTATGTACACAGTGATCTCACCAGCAGAATAGTGAGTACAGCTCTGGGGTATAATACAGGATATAACTCAGGATCAGTACAGGATAAGTAATGTAATGTATGTACACAGTGATCTCACCAGCAGAATAGGGAGTGCAGCTCTGGAGAATAATACAGGATATAACTCAGGATCAGTACAGGATAAGTAATGTAATGTATGTACACAGTGATCTCACCAGCAGAATAGTGAGTACAGCTCTGGAGTATAATACAGGATATAACTCAGGATCAGTACAGGATAAGTAATGTAATGTATGTATACAGTGACCTCACCAGCAGATTAGTGAGTGCAGCTCTGGACTATAATACAGGATATAACTCAGGATCAGTACAGGATAAGTAATGTAATGTATGTACACAGTGACCCCACCAGCAGAATAGTGAGTACAGCTCTGGAGTATAATACAGGATATAACTCAGGATCAGTACAGGATAAGTAATGTAATGTATGTACACAGTGACCCCACCAGCAGAATAGTGAGTACAGCTCTGGGGTATAATACAGGATATAACTCAGGATCAGTACAGGATAAGTAATGTAATGTATGTATACAGTGACCTCACCAGCAGATTAGTGAGTGCAGCTCTGGAGTATAATACAGGATATAACTCAGGATTAGTACAGGATAAGTAATGTAATGTATGTACACAGTGATCTCACCAGCAGAATAGTGAGTACAGCTCTGGGGTATAATACAGGATATAACTCAGGATCAGTACAGGATAAGTAATGTAATGTATGTACACAGTGACCTCACCAGCAGAATAGTGAGTACAGCTCTGGAGTATAATACAGGATATAACTCAGGATCAGTACAGGATAAGTAATATAATGTATGTACACAGTGATCTCACCAGCAGAATAGTGAGTACAGCTCTGGAGTATAATACAGGATATAACTCAGGATCAGGACAGGATAAGTAATGTATGTACACAGTGACCTCACCAGCAGAATAGTGAGTACAGCTCTGGAGTATAACACAGGATATAACTCAGGATCAGTACAGGATAAGTAATGTATGTACACAGTGATCTCACCAGCAGAATAGTGAGTACAGCTCTGGAGTATAATACAGGATATAACTCAGGATCAGTACAGGATAAGTAATGTAATGTATGTACACAGTGACCTCACCAGCAGAATAGTGAGTACAGCTCTGGAGTATAATACAGGATATAACTCAGGATCAGTACAGGATAAGTAATGTAATGTATATACACAGTGATCTCACCAGCAGAATAGTGAATACAGCTCTGGAGTATAATACAGGATATAACTCAGGATCAGTACAGGATAAGTAATGTATGTACACAGTGACCTCACCAGCAGAATAGTGAGTACAGCTCTGGAGTATAATACAGGATATAACTCAGGATCAGTACAGGATAAGTAATGTATGTACACAGTAACCTCACCAGCAGAATAGTGAGTGCAGCTATATTACAGGTTATAACTCAGGATCAGTAACAATCTTCGCTGTTATATGATGACTCTTTAGTGTTGTACATGCCATCTATGAGGAGTCTCGCGCAGTTTTTTAGGACGGGATGTGTCATGCTTGTACAGACTGGTTGTCACAGCCGCGCCCTACCATGAGCAGTTATCTGGGCACAGAGATGTCCTTTGCTCCAGGGAAGAATTAAAGGGATTTTCCAATCTTTGATGATTCGCAAACGTTAACGTTTGCCTGCAGTCAGGTTAGTCAGTCGTGTGGTGAGTGTACGGGGGATCCCTCTGCAATCCAGTCTCACATGCTTTGTGTGTTTATTTCCTTCCCGTATGATGTTCCTTACACTAGGAGGATTGTGTTTCACATGCTGGGCAGCAGATATTGAGTGTGTGAAGAACTAGAGTAAATATTTTATGCTGTAATATAGGTTCACACTAGGAGCTGAAAATAGAGGCAAAGGGGGAATTATCATTAGTTTTACCCTGTTTTGTGGTGGTGATTTGTCGCACTTGTTGTTTAGAGATTTTTCATTGTAAGTTTTGCTTTAGAAGCTTTTTATATAATTGCGTGAATACGCCATAGTCTGGTTTTCGCAGTTATCAGGATTGAATTGTGTACGACTTGTCGTCTCACAGCCCAGACCTGGCTTACAAAACTGTCTGTCGCAGGAAACGTTGCACAGGAGGATCCTAAAAAGTGATGAAGCACCAGACGCTAAGATCCTGAAATATATTCACTGTACTGAGGAACCAGACGCTAAGATCCTGAAATATATTCACTGTACTGAGGAACCAGACGCTAAGATCCTGAAATATATTCACTGTACTGAGGAACCAGACGCTAAGATCCTGAAATATATTCACTGTACTGAGGGACCAGACGCTAAGATCCTGAAATATATTCACTGTACTGAGGAACCAGACGATAAGATCCTGAAATATATTCACTGTACTGAGGAACCAGACGATAAGATCCTGAAATATATTCACTGTACTGAGGGACCAGACGATAAGATCCTGAAATATATTCACTGTACTGAGGAACCAGACGATAAGATCCTGAAATATATTCACTGTACTGAGGGACCAGACGATAAGATCCTGAAATATATTCACTGTACTGAGGAACCAGACGCTAAGATCCTGAAATATATTCACTGTACTGAGGGACCAGACGATAAGATCCTGAAATATATTCACTGTACTGAGGAACCAGACGATAAGATCCTGAAATATATTCACTGTACTGAGGAACCAGACGATAAGATCCTGAAATATATTCACTGTACTGAGGGACCAGACGAT
Organism: Hyla sarda; assembly: GCF_029499605.1. NCBI lineage: Eukaryota > Metazoa > Chordata > Amphibia > Anura > Hylidae > Hyla > Hyla sarda. Next base: position 194,657 of record NW_026610010.1, on the reverse strand, counting down.
AAGATCCTGAAATATATTCACTGTACTGAGGGACCAGACGATAAGATCCTGAAATATATTCACTGTACTGAGGAACCAGACGCTAAGATCCTGAAATATATTCACTGTACTGAGGAACCAGACGCTAAGATACTGAAATATATTCACTGTACCGAGGAACCAGACGATAAGATCCTGAAATATATTCACTGTACTGAGGAACCAGACGCTAAGATCCTGAAATATATTCACTGTACTGAGGCTCCAGACGCTAAGATCCTGAAATATATTCACTGTACTGAGGAACCAGACGATAAGATACTGAAATATATTCACTGTACCGAGGAACCAGACGATAAGATCCTGAAATATATTCACTGTACTGAGGAACCAGACGATAAGATCCTGAAATATATTCACTGTACTGAGGCTCCAGACGATAAGATCCTGAAATATATTCACTGTACTGAGGCTCCAGACGCTAAGATCCTGAAATATATTCACTGTACTGAGGAACCAGACGATAAGATCCTGAAATATATTCACTGTACTGAGGAACCAGACGATAAGATACTGAAATATATTCACTGTACTGAGGAACCAGACGATAAGATACTGAAATATATTCACTGTACTGAGGAACCAGACGATAAGATACTGAAATATATTCACTGTACTGAGGCTCCAGACGCTAAGATCCTGAAATATATTCACTGTACTGAGGAACCAGACGATAAGATACTGAAATATATTCACTGTACCGAGGAACCAGACGATAAGATACTGAAATATATTCACTGTACTGAGGAACCAGACGATAAGATACTGAAATATATTCACTGTACCGAGGAACCAGACGATAAGATCCTGAAATATATTCACTGTACTGAGGAACCAGACGATAAGATCCTGAAATATATTCACTGTACTGAGGAACCAGACGATAAGATCCTGAAATATATTCACTGTACTGAGGAACCAGACGATAAGATCCTGAAATATATTCACTGTACTGAGGGACCAGACGCTAAGATACTGAAATATATTCACTGTACTGAGGAACCAGACGATAAGATACTGAAATATATTCACTGTACTGAGGAACCAGACGCTAAGATCCTGAAATATATTCACTGTACTGAGGAACCAGACGATAAGATACTGAAATATATTCACTGTACTGAGGCACCAGACGATAAGATCCTGAAATATATTCACTGTACTGAGGAACCAGACGATAAGATCCTGAAATATATTCACTGTACTGAGGAACCAGACGCTAAGATACTGAAATATATTCACTGTACTGAGGAACCAGACGATAAGATACTGAAATATATTCACTGTACTGAGGAACCAGACGCTAAGATCCTGAAATATATTCACTGTACTGAGGAACCAGACGATAAGATCCTGAAATATATTCACTGTACTGAGGCACCAGACGATAAGATACTGAAATATATTCACTGTACTGAGGAACCAGACGATAAGATCCTGAAATATATTCACTGTACTGAGGCACCAGACGATAAGATACTGAAATATATTCACTGTACTGAGGGACCAGACGATAAGATCCTGAAATATATTCACTGTACCGAGGAACCAGACGATAAGATCCTGAAATATATTCACTGTACTGAGGAACCAGACGCTAAGATCCTGAAATATATTCACTGTACTGAGGAACCAGACGATAAGATCCTGAAATATATTCACTGTACTGAGGGACCAGACGATAAGATCCTGAAATATATTCACTGTACTGAGGAACCAGACGATAAGATACTGAAATATATTCACTGTACTGAGGGACCAGACTATAAGATCCTGAAATATATTCACTGTACTGAGGGACCAGACGATAAGATCCTGAAATATATTCACTGTACTGAGGAACCAGACGATAAGATCCTGAAATATATTCACTGTACTGAGGAACCAGACGATAAGATCCTGAAATATATTCACTGTACTGAGGAACCAGACGATAAGATCCTGAAATATATTCACTGTACTGAGGGACCAGACGATAAGATACTGAAATATATTCACTGTACTGAGGGACCAGACGCTAAGATCCTGAAATATATTCACTGTACTGAGGAACCAGATGATAAGATCCTGAAATATATTCACTGTACCGAGGAACCAGACGCTAAGATCCTGAAATATATTCACTGTACTGAGGAACCAGACGATAAGATCCTGAAATATATTCACTGTACTGAGGAACCAGACGATAAGATCCTGAAATATATTCACTGTACTGAGGCTCCAGACGCTAAGATCCTGAAATATATTCACTGTACTGAGGGACCAGACGCTAAGATCCTGAAATATATTCACTGTACCGAGGAACCAGACGATAAGATACTGAAATATATTCACTGTACTGAGGAACCAGACGATAAGATCCTGAAATATATTCACTGTACTGAGGAACCAGACGATAAGATCCTGAAATATATTCACTGTACTGAGGGACCAGACGATAAGATCCTGAAATATATTCACTGTACTGAGGAACCAGACGCTAAGATAATGAAATATATTCACTGTACTGAGGAACCAGACGATAAGATCCTGAAATATATTCACTGTACTGAGGAACCAGACGCTAAGATCCTGAAATATATTCACTGTACTGAGGAACCAGACGATAAGATCCTGAAATATATTCACTGTACCGAGGAACCAGACGATAAGATACTGAAATATATTCACTGTACTGAGGAACCAGACGATAAGATCCTGAAATATATTCACTGTACTGAGGAGCCAGACGATAAGATACTGAAATATATTCACTGTACTGAGGCTCCAGACGCTAAGATCCTGAAATATATTCACTGTACCGAGGAACCAGACGATAAGATACTGAAATATATTCACTGTACTGAGGAACCAGACGATAAGATACTGAAATATATTCACTGTACTGAGGAACCAGACGATAAGATCCTGAAATATATTCACTGTACTGAGGAACCAGACGATAAGATCCTGAAATATATTCACTGTACCGAGGAACCAGACGATAAGATCCTGAAATATATTCACTGTACTGAGGAACCAGACGATAAGATCCTGAAATATATTCACTGTACTGAGGAACCAGACGATAAGATACTGAAATATATTCACTGTACTGAGGAACCAGACAATAAGATCCTGAAATATATTCACTGTACTGAGGGACCAGACTATAAGATCCTGAAATATATTCACTGTACTGAGGAACCAGACGATAAGATCCTGAAATATATTCACTGTACTGAGGAACCAGACGATAAGATCCTGAAATATATTCACTGTACTGAGGAACCAGACGCTAAGATCCTGAAATATATTCACTGTACTGAGGAACCAGACGATAAGATCCTGAAATATATTCACTGTACCGAGGAACCAGACGATAAGATACTGAAATATATTCACTGTACCGAGGAACCAGACGATAAGATCCTGAAATATATTCACTGTACTGAGGAACCAGACGCTAAGATACTGAAATATATTCACTGTACTGAGGCTCCAGACGCTAAGATCCTGAAATATATTCACTGTACTGAGGAACCAGACGCTAAGATACTGAAATATATTCACTGTACTGAGGCTCCAGACGCTAAGATCCTGAAATATATTCACTGTACCGAGGAACCAGACGATAAGATACTGAAATATATTCACTGTACCGAGGAACCAGACGATAAGATACTGAAATATATTCACTGTACTGAGGAACCAGACGATAAGATCCTGAAATATATTCACTGTACTGAGGAACCAGACGATAAGATCCTGAAATATATTCACTGTACCGAGGAACCAGACGATAAGATCCTGAAATATATTCACTGTACTGAGGAACCAGACGATAAGATCCTGAAATATATTCACTGTACTGAGGAACCAGACGATAAGATCCTGAAATATATTCACTGTACTGAGGAACCAGACGATAAGATCCTGAAATATATTCACTGTACTGAGGAACCAGACGATAAGATCCTGAAATATATTCACTGTACTGAGGAACCAGACGATAAGATCCTGAAATATATTCACTGTACTGAGGAACCAGACGATAAGATCCTGAAATATATTCACTGTACTGAGGAACCAGACGATAAGATCCTGAAATATATTCACTGTACTGAGGAACCAGACGATAAGATCCTGAAATATATTCACTGTACTGAGGAACCAGACGATAAGATACTGAAATATATTCACTGTACTGAGGAACCAGACGATAAGATCCTGAAATATATTCACTGTACTGAGGAACCAGACGATAAGATCCTGAAATATATTCACTGTACCGAGGAACCAGACGATAAGATCCTGAAATATATTCACTGTACTGAGGAACCAGACGATAAGATACTGAAATATATTCACTGTACTGAGGAACCAGACGATAAGATCCTGAAATATATTCACTGTACTGAGGAACCAGACGCTAAGATCCTGAAATATATTCACTGTACTGAGGAACCAGACACTAAGATCCTGAAATATATTCACTGTACTGAGGAACCAGACGATAAGATCCTGAAATATATTCACTGTACTGAGGGACCAGACGATAAGATCCTGAAATATATTCACTGTACTGAGGAACCAGACGATAAGATACTGAAATATATTCACTGTACTGAGGAACCAGACGCTAAGATACTGAAATATATTCACTGTACTGAGGAGCCAGACGATAAGATCCTGAAATATATTCACTGTACTGAGGAGCCAGACGATAAGATCCTGAAATATATTCACTGTACTGAGGAACCAGACGATAAGATCCTGAAATATATTCACTGTACTGAGGAACCAGACGATAAGATCCTGAAATATATTCACTGTACTGAGGGACCAGACGATAAGATCCTGAAATATATTCACTGTACTGAGGAACCAGACGATAAGATCCTGAAATATATTCACTGTACTGAGGGACCAGACGATAAGATCCTGAAATATATTCACTGTACTGAGGAACCAGACGATAAGATACTGAAATATATTCACTGTACTGAGGAACCAGACGATAAGATCCTGAAATATATTCACTGTACTGAGGAACCAGACGATAAGATCCTGAAATATATTCACTGTACTGAGGCTCCAGACGATAAGATCCTGAAATATATTCACTGTACTGAGCGCCGGCACCAGATGTACATGTAGATTATCTGTATTATTTCTAATCTTGTGTATTTTTTGCCTTTTTTTTCTTTTTCTATATTTGGAACAAAAATGTGGTTCTACTATTTTGAAGTTTCTGGCCCCATTCCTTACATTGTGCAGCTGCAGCATTATGGGGCTGTATGAGGACTGGCTGGACTGGTGACACTGGGGGGGGGGGGGGGGGGGGGAACAGAGACATCTGTCAGCGACCGTACAACATCCGAAAACAGCAGCGCTAAGGCTCAGGTATTCATGTGAGTGTGAGAAGGGGGGATGGGCCCGTTACATATATATACACACACAACATGGCGAACAGAGGGATTCCCCATAACACAGCCATGTGGTGAGGACCCAGCCTACTCTGCAGCCGCCATATTTCTCATTGGTGGATGGAGAACCTCCCCGGGCTTCATGAACCTTATCTACACAGAACCACTGCGGCAGGACACAGAACATGCTGGGAGTTGTAGTGTAGTAAGTGGTCGGGATCAGACCTGACTGTGAAGACATTTTCTTTGTGAATTCTTCCTGTAATTCATAAAAAGAAATTCACTAACAATAGGATGTACCCAGAATTAATTATAGGAAAATTGTATCAATATTTATTATTATACAATGGAACAAAAAACACATTATTAAAAACAATAAATACCCTGAAATATGAGCACAAAACAAATCACCTGAGGGGGCAAAACACTCGCCCTCCAGTCTTTATATAGAGGTACTCCTGACATAGTGCGGGCCGGGACAGGGTGGGCTCCACCGGGTGTCAGTCACTGGGGGCAGGGTGGGCTCCATCAGGTGTCAGTCACTGGGGGCAGGGTGGGCTCCATCAGGTGTCAGTCACTGGGGGCAGGGTGGGCTCCATCAGGTGTCAGTCACTGGGGGCAGGGTGGGCTCCATCAGGTGTCAGTCACTGGGGGCAGGGTGGGCTCCATCTGGTGTCAGTCACTGGGGGCAGGGTGGGCTCCATCTGGTGTCAGTCACTGGGGGCAGGGTGGGCTCCACCGGGTGTCACTCACTGGGGGCAGGGTGGGCTCCACCGGGTGTCAGTCACTGGGGGCAGGGTGGGCTCCATCAGGTGTCAGTCACTGAGGGCCGGGGCAGGGTGGGCTCCACCTGGTGTCTGTCACTGAGGGCCGGGGCAGGGTGGGCTCCACCTGGTGTCTGTCACTGAGGGCCGGGGCAGGGTGGGCTCCACCGGGTGTCAGTCACTGGGGGCAGGGTGGGCTCCATCAGGTGTCAGTCACTGAGGGCCGGGGCAGGGTGGGCTCCATCAGGTGTCAGTCACTGAGGGCCGGGGCAGGGTGGGCTCCATCTGGTGTCAGTCACTGGGGGCAGGGTGGGCTCCACCAGGTGTCCGTCACTGAGGGCCGGGGCAGGGTGGGCTCCATCGGGTGTCAGTCACTGGGGGCCTGGGCAGAGTGGGCTCTACCGGGTGTCAGTCACTGGGGGCCGGGGCAGGGTGGGCTCTACCGGGTGTCAGTCACTGGGGGCCGGGGCAGGGTGGGCTTTACCGGGTGTCAGTCACTGGGGGCCGGGGCAGGGTGGGCTCCACCGGGTGTCAGTCACTGGGGGCCAGGGCAGGGTGGGCTCCATCAGGTGTCAGTCACTGGAGGCCGGGGCAGGGTGGGCTCCACCAGGTGTCAGTCACTGGGGGCCGGGGCAGGGTGGGCTCCACTGGGCGTCAGTCACTGTGGGCCGGGGCAGGGTGGGCTCCACCAGGTGTCAGTCACTGGGGGCCGGGGCAGGGTGGTCTCCGCTGGGTGTCAGTCACTGAGGGCTGGGGCAGGGTGGTCTCCACTGGGCATCAGTCACTGTGGGCCGGGGCAGGGTGGGCTCCATCAGGTGTCAGTCACTGGGGGCCGGGGCAGGGTGGGCTCCACCAGGTGTCAGTCACTGTGGGCCGGGGCAGGGTGGTCTCCGCTGGGTGTCAGTCACTGTGGGCCGGGGCAGGGTGGTCTCCGCTGGGTGTCAGTCACTGGGGGCCGGGGCAGGGTGGGCTCTACCGGGTGTCAGTCACTGCACCTGGTTGTAGGAGACTCTGATCCTGGGCCCCGGGGCCTCCTTAGCTGCCACCTGTGTAGGCGTCTCCCGTGTATATAACCTAGATATGCTGGAATATTCCAGGGGAGGGCGGTGCTGGTCCAGACGCCGGGGCCCTCTGATCGGTGTCCATGTTTTCGGCATCATGGGGACGTTATTGGTTTGGGGTTTTAGTGTTTTGGGTGGACCCGCTGACGCTTTATGTTTGTTTATACAATGTTTGTGTCAGAAGCCGAGAGCGCAAATCCTCTTAAATTCCATTCATAAATGTCTCATTGTAAATCCAGGTCACACCCAGAACGGCTCAGCACCCAGAGGGTGTCACTGCAGCACCCAGACATATCACCCAGCATACACCACTGCAGCACCCTGACATATCACCCAGCATACACCACTGCAGCACCCTGACATATCACCCAGCATACACCACTGCAGCACCCAGACATATCACCCAGCATACACCACTGCAGCACCCTGACATATCACCCGGCATACACCACTGCAGCACCGACAGATCACCCAGCATGCACCACTGCAGCACCCTGACATATCACCCAGCATGCACCACTGCAGCACCCTGACATATCACCCAGCATGCACCACTGCAGCACCCTGACATATCACCCAGCATGCACCACTGCAGCACCCTGACATATCACCCAGCATGCACCACTGCAGCACCCTGACAGATCACCCAGCATACACCACTGCAGCACCCTGACATATCACCCAGCATACACCGCTGCAGCACCCTGACAGATCACCCAGCATAAACCACTGCAGCACCCTGACATATCACCCAGCATACACCACTGCAGCACCCTGACATATCACCCAGCATGCACCACTGCATCACCCTGACATATCACCCAGCATACACCACTGCAGCACCCTGACATATCACCCAGCATACACCACTGCAGCACCCTGACATATCACCCAGCATACACCACTGCAGCACCCTGACATATCACCCAGCATACACCACTGCAGCACCCTGACATATCACCCGGCATACACCACTGCAGCACCCTGACATATCACCCAGCATACACCACTGCAGCACCCTGACATATCACCCAGCATACACCACTGCAGCACCCAGACATATCACCCAGCATACACCACTGCAGCACCCTGACATATCACCCAGCATGCACCACTGCAGCACCCTGACATATCACCCGGCATACACCACTGCAGCACCCTGACATATCACCCAGCATACACCACTGCAGCACCCTGACATATCACCCAGCATACACCACTGCAGCACCCTGACATATCACCCGGCATACACCACTGCAGCACCCTGACAGATCACCCAGCATACACCACTGCAGCACCCTGACAGATCACCCAGCATACACCACTGCAGCACCCTGACAGATCACCCAGCATACACCACTGCAGCACCCTGACAGATCACCCAGCATACACCACTGCAGCACCCTGACATATCACCCGGCATACACCACTGCAGCACCGAAAGATCACCCAGCATGCACCACTGCAGCACCCTGACATATCACCCAGCATGCACCACTGCAGCACCCTGACATATCACCCAGCATGCACCACTGCAGCACCCTGACATATCACCCAGCATGCACCACTGCAGCACCCTGACAGATCACCCAGCATACACCACTGCAGCACCCTGACAGATCACCCAGCATACACCACTGCAGCACCCTGACATATCACCCAGCATACACCACTGCAGCACCCTGACAGATCACCCGGCATGCACCACTGCATCACCCTGACAGATCACCCGGCATAAACCACTGCAGCACCCTGACATATCACCCAGCATACACCACTGCAGCACCCTGACAGATCACCCAGCATGCACCACTGCATCACCCTGACATATCACCCAGCATACACCACTGCAGCACCCTGACATATCACCCAGCATGCACCGCTGCAGCACCCTGACATATCACCCAGCATACACCGCTGCAGCACCCTGACAGATCACCCAGCATGCACCACTGCATCACCCTGACAGATCACCCAGCATACACCACTGCAGCACCCTGACATATCACCCAGCATGCACCGCTGCAGCACCCTGACATATCACCCAGCATGCACCGCTGCAGCACCCTGACATATCACCCAGCATACACCGCTGCAGCACCCTGACAGATCACCCAGCATGCACCGCTGCATCACCCTGACAGATCACCCAGCATACACCACTGCAGCACCCTGACATATCACCCAGCATGCACCACTGCAGCACCCTGACAGATCACCCGGCATGCACCACTGCATCACCCTGACAGATCACCCGGCATACACCACTGCAGCACCCTGACATATCACCCAGCATGCACCACTGCAGCACCCTGATATATCACCCAGCATACACCACTGCAGCACCCAGATATATCACCCAGCATACACCACTGCAGCACCCTGACATATCACCCAGCATACACCACTGCAGCACCCTGACAGATCACCCAGCATACACCACTGCAGCACCCTGACATATCACCCAGCATGCACCACTGCAGCACCCTGACAGATCACCCAGCATACACCACTGCATCACCCTGACAGATCACCCAGCATACACCACTGCAGCACCCTGACATATCACCCAGCATACACCACTGCATCACCCTGACAGATCACCCAGCATACACCACTGCAGCACCCTGACATATCACCCAGCATACACCACTGCAGCACCCTGACATATCACCCAGCATACACCACTGCAGCACCCTGATATATCACCCAGCATACACCACTGCAGCACCCTGATATATCACCCAGCATACACCACTGCAGCACCCTGATATATCACCCAGCATGCACCACTGCAGCACCCTGACAGATCACCCAGCATACACCACTGCAGCACCCTGACAGATCACCCAGCATACACCACTGCAGCACCCTGACATATCACCCAGCATACACCACTGCAGCACCCTGACAGATCACCCAGCATACACCGCTGCAGCACCCTGACAGATCACCCAGCACACACCACTGCAGCACCCTGACATATCACCCAGCATACACCACTGCAGCACCCTGACATATCACCCAGCATACACCACTGCAGCACCCTGACAGATCACCCAGCATACACCACTGCAGCACCCTGACATATCACCCAGCATACACCGCTGCAGCACCCTGACAGATCACCCAGCATACACCACTGCAGCACCCTGACATATCACCCAGCATACACCGCTGCAGCACCCTGACAGATCACCCAGCATGCACCACTGCATCACCCTGACAGATCACCCAGCATACACCACTGCAGCACCCTGACATATCACCCAGCATACACCACTGCAGCACCCTGACATATCACCCAGCATGCACCACTGCAGCACCCTGACATATCACCCAGCATACACCACTGCAGCACCCTGACATATCACCCAGCATGCACCACTGCAGCACCCTGACAGATCACCCAGCATACACCACTGCAGCACCCTGACATATCACCCAGCATACACCACTGCAGCACCCTGACATATCACCCAGCATACACCGCTGCAGCACCCTGACATATCACCCAGCATACACCACTGCATCACCCTGACAGATCACCCAGCATGCACCACTGCATCACCCTGACAGATCACCCAGCATGCACCACTGCAGCACCCTGACATATCACCCAGCATACACCGCTGCAGCACCCTGACAGATCACCCAGCATGCACCACTGCATCACCCTGACAGATCACCCAGCATACACCACTGCAGCACCCTGACATATCACCCAGCATACACCACTGCAGCACCCTGACAGATCACCCAGCATGCACCACTGCAGCACCCTGACAGATCACCCAGCATACACCACTGCAGCACCCTGACATATCACCCAGCATACACCACTGCAGCACCCTGACAGATCACCCAGCATACACCACTGCAGCAGGGACAGATCACCCAGCATACACCACTGCAGCACCCTGACAGATCACCCAGCATACACCACTGCAGCACCGACAGATCACCCAGCATGCACCACTGCAGCACCCTGACAGATCACCCAGCATACACCACTGCAGCACCCTGACATATCACCCAGCATACACCACTGCAGCACCCTGACATATCACCCAGCATACACCGCTGCAGCACCCTGACAGATCACCCAGCATACACCACTGCAGCACCCTGACATATCACCCAGCATACACCACTGCATCACCCTGACAGATCACCCAGCATACACCACTGCAGCACCCTGACATATCACCCAGCATACACCACTGCAGCACCCTGACATATCACCCAGCATACACCACTGCAGCACCCTGACAGATCACCCAGCATACACCACTGCAGCACCCTGACATATCACCCGGCATGCACCGCTGCAGCAGGGACAGATCACCCAGCATACACCACTGCAGCACCCTGACATATCACCCAGCATACACCGCTGCAGCACCCTGACATATCACCCAGCATACACCACTGCAGCACCCTGACATATCACCCAGCATACACCACTGCAGCACCCTGACAGATCACCCAGCATACACCACTGCAGCACCCTGACAGATCACCCAGCATACACCGCTGCAGCACCCTGACAGATCACCCAGCATACACCACTGCAGCACCCTGACATATCACCCGGCATACACCGCTGCAGCACCCTGACATATCACCCAGCATGCACCACTGCAGCACCCTGACAGATCACCCAGCATGCACTACTGCAGCACCCTGACAGATCACCCAGCATGCACCACTGCAGCACCCTGACAGATCACCCAGCATACACCACTGCAGCACCCTGATATATCACCCAGCATGCACCACCCTGATATATCACCCAGCATACACCACTGCAGCACCCTGACAGATCACCCAGCATACACCGCTGCAGCACCCTGACAGATCACCCAGCATACACCACTGCAGCAGGGACAGATCACCCAGCATACACCACTGCAGCACCCTGACAGATCACCCAGCATGCACCACTGCATCACCCTGACAGATCACCCAGCATACACCACTGCAGCACCCTGACATATCACCCAGCATACACCACTGCAGCACCCTGACATATCACCCAGCATACACCACTGCATCACCCTGACATATCACCCAGCATACACCACTGCATCACCCTGACATATCACCCAGCATACACCACTGCAGCACCCTGACATATCACCCAGCATACACCACTGCAGCACCCTGACAGATCACCCAGCATACACCACTGCATCACCCTGACATATCACCCAGCATGCATTACTCCAGCACTCTGATGTATGATAGCCATTACCCAGCATGCCGTTTCCATCTTGCGGGAGGGTCGGGGGTCTTCTTTAAGTAATGGCTTTTTTGTGCTTCTTTCCAGGTCTCTTCTCTCCCGTCTCCCTGGTGTAGACCCATGGCACGCCGGTCCCAGAGCTCCTCTCAGGGGGACAACCCGCTGGACCCCAATTACCTCCCCCCGCACTACAAAGAGTATTACCGCATTGCTATAGATGTCCTAGCGGAGGAGGGGCCGGAGGCGTATGAGCGCTTCCTTGTAGAGGAGGGGGCTCCGGACTTCTTGTGTCATTCAGAAATCGACCACATCTCAAAATACCTGCAGAGACCCCCAGAGCCCACCCAGGAAAGTCTATATTCAGACCCTGTGTATAGTGGACAAGAGGAAGATGACGGCTCCTCGGGGACCTACTGGCCCATGCACTCCGACACCGCCGCACCGGAGCTGGACCTTGGGTGGCCCACGGTCTACGCTTTCCAGGGGACAGAGGTGACCACCCTGATACATCCCCCCCCACCGGAGAACCCCAGTATAAAGGAGGAGGTGAGGAGGATGATCCGCTCCGCACAGCAGGTGAGAACCCGCAACGGTATATACAATGTATCCCCCATCACTATATACAATGTATCCCCATCACTATATACAATGTATCCCCATCACTATATACAATGTATCCCCATCACTATATACAATGTATCCCCATCACTATATACAATGTATCCCCCGTCACTATATACAATGTATCCCCCGTCACTATATACAATGTATCCCCCATCACTATATACAATGTATCCCCCATCACTATATACAATGTATCCCCATCACTATATACAATGTATCCCCATCACTATATACAATGTATTCCCATCACTATATACAATGTTCCCCCATCACTATATACAATGTATCCCCCATCACTATATACAATGTATCCTCATCACTATATACAATGTACCCCCCATCACTATATACAATGTATCCCCCATCACTATATACAATGTATCCCCATCACTATATACAATGTATCCCCATCACTATATACAATGTATCCCCCATCACTATATACAATGTATCCTCATCACTATATACAATGTATCCCCATCACTATATACAATGTATCCCCATCACTATATACAATGTATCCCCATCACTATATACAATGTATCCCCATCACTATATACAATGTATCCCCATCACTATATACAATGTATCCCCATCACTATATACAATGTATCCCCATCACTATATACAATGTATCCCCCATCACTATATACAATGTATCCCCATCACTATATACAATGTATCCCCATCACTATATACAATGTATCCCCCATCACTATATACAATGTATCCTCATCACTATATACAATGTATCCCCATCACTATATACAATGTATCCCCATCACTATATACAATGTATCCCCCATCACTATATACAATGTATCCCCATCACTATATACAATGTATCCCCATCACTATATACAATGTATCCCCATCACTATATACAATGTATCCCCATCACTATATACAATGTATCCCCCATCACTATATACAATGTATCCCCATCACTATATACAATGTATCCCCATCACTATATACAATGTATCCCCATCACTATATACAATGTATCCCCATCACTATATACAATGTATCCCCATCACTATATACAATGTATCCCCATCACTATATACAATGTATCCCCATCACTATATACAATGTATCCCCCATCACTATATACAATGTATCCCCATCACTATATACAATGTATCCCCCATCACTATATACAATGTATCCCCATCACTATATAAAATGTATCCCCCATCACTATATACAATGTATCCCCATCACTATATACAATGTATCCCCCATCACTATATACAATGTATCCCCCATCACTATATACAATGTATCCCCATCACTATATACAATGTATCCCCATCACTATATACAATGTATCCTCATCACTATATACAATGTATCCCCATCACTATATACAATGTATCCCCATCACTATATACAATGTATCCCCATCACTATATACAATGTATCCCCATCACTATATACAATGTATCCCCATCACTATATACAATGTATCCCCCCATCACTATATACATTGTATCCCCCATCACTATATAAAATGTATCCCCATCACTATATACAATGTATCCCCATCACTATATACAATGTATCCCCCCATCACTATATACAATGTATCCCCCGTCACTATATACAATGTATCCCCCGTCACTATATACAATGTATCCCCCGTCACTATATACAATGTACCCCCATCACTATATACAATGTATCCCCATGACTATATACAATGTATCCCCCATCACTATATACAATGTATCCCCCATCACTATATACAATGTACCCCCCATCACTATATACAATGTATCCCCCATCACTATATACAATGTATCCCCATCACTATATACAATGTATCCCCATCACTATATACAATGTATCCCCATCACTATATACAATGTATCCCCCATCACTATATACAATGTACCCCCCATCACTATATACAATGTATCCCCCATCACTATATACAATGTATCCCCATCACTATATACAATGTATCCCCCATCACTATATACAATGTATCCCCCATCACTATATACAATGTACCCCCCATCACTATATACAATGTATCCCCCATCACTATATACAATGTATCCCCATCACTATATACAATGTATCCCCATCACTATATACAATGTATCCCCATCACTATATACAATGTATCCCCATCACTATATACAATGTATCCCCATCACTATATACAATGTATCCCCATCACTATATACAATGTATCCCCCATCACTATATACAATGTATCCCCCATCACTATATACAATGTATCCCCATCACTATATACAATGTTCCCCCATCACTATATACAATGTACCCCCATCACTATATACAATGTATCCCCATCACTATATACAATGTATCCCCATCACTATATACAATGTATCCCCATGACTATATACAATGTATCCCCATCACTATATACAATGTATCCCCCATCACTATATACAATGTATCCCCATCACTATATACAATGTATCCCCATCACTATATACAATGTATCCCCCATCACTATATACAATGTACCCCCCATCACTATATACAATGTATCCCCCATCACTATATACAATGTATCCCCATCACTATATACAATGTACCCCCCATCACTATATACAATGTACCCCCCATCACTATATACAATGTACCCCCCATCACTATATACAATGTATCCCCATCACTATATACAATGTATCCCCATCACTATATACAATGTATCCCCATCACTATATACAATGTATCCCCATCACTATATACAATGTATCCCCATCACTATATACAATGTATCCCCATCACTATATACAATGTATCCCCATCACTATATACAATGTATCCTCATCACTATATACAATGTATCCCCATCACTATATACAATGTATCCCCATCACTATATACAATGTATCCCCCATCACTATATACAATGTACCCCCATCACTATATACAATGTATCCCCCATCACTATATACAATGTATCCCCATCACTATATACAATGTATCCCCCATCACTATATACAATGTATCCCCATCACTATATACAATGTATCCCCCATCACTATATACAATGTATCCCCCATCACTATATACAATGTATCCCCCATCACTATATACAATGTATCCCCCATCACTATATACAATGTACCCCCATCACTATATACAATGTATCCCCATCACTATATACAATGTATCCCCATCACTATATACAATGTATCCCCATCACTATATACAATGTATCCCCATCACTATATACAATGTATCCCCATCACTATATACAATGTATCCCCCATCACTATATACAATGTATCCCCCATCACTATATACAATGTATCCCCCATCACTATATACAATGTATCCCCCATCACTATATACAATGTATCCCCATCACTATATACAATGTATCCCCCATCACTATATACAATGTACCCCCATCACTATATACAATGTATCCCCCATCACTATATACAATGTATCCCCATCACTATATACAATGTACCCCCCATCACTATATACAATGTATCCCCCATCACTATATACAATGTACCCCCCATCACTATATACAATGTACCCCCCATCACTATATACAATGTATCCCCATCACTATATACAATGTATCCCCATCACTATATACAATGTATCCCCCATCACTATATACAATGTATCCCCCATCACTATATACAATGTATCCCCCATCACTATATACAATGTATCCCCCATCACTATATACAATGTATCCCCATCACTATATACAATGTACCCCCATCACTATATACAATGTACCCCCATCACTATATACAATGTATCCCCCGTCACTATATACAATGTATCCCCCGTCACTATATACAATGTATCCCCCGTCACTATATACAATGTATCCCCCGTCACTATATACAATGTATCCCCCGTCACTATATACAATGTATCCCCATCACTATATACAATGTATCCCCCGTCACTATATACAATGTACCCCCATCACTATATACAATGTACCCCCATCACTATATACAATGTATCCCCATCACTATATACAATGTATCCCCATCACTATATACAATGTATCCCCCATCACTATATACAATGTATCCCCCATCACTATATACAATGTATCCCCATCACTATATACAATGTACCCCCATCACTATATACAATGTATCCCCATCACTATATACAATGTATCCCCATCACTATATACAATGTATCCCCCATCACTATATACAATGTATCCCCATCACTATATACAATGTATCCCCATCACTATATACAATGTATCCCCATCACTATATACAATGTATCCCCCATCACTATATACAATGTATCCCCATCACTATATACAATGTATTCCCCATCACTATATACAATGTATCCCCATCACTATATACAATGTATCCCCCATTACTATATACAATGTATCCCCCATCACTATATACAATGTATCCCCCCATCACTATATACAATGTATCCCCCCATCACTATATACAATGTATCCCCATCACTATATACAATGTATCCCCATCACTATATACAATGTATCCCCCCATCACTATATACAATGTACCCCCCATCACTATATACAATGTACCCCCCATCACTATATACAATGTACCCCCCATCACTATATACAATGTATCCCCATCACTATATACAATGTATCCCCATCACTATATACAATGTATCCCCCATCACTATATACAATGTATCCCCCATCACTATATACAATGTATCCCCCATCACTATATACAATGTATCCCCATCACTATATACAATGTATCCCCATCACTATATACAATGTACCCCCCATCACTATATACAATGTACCCCCCATCACTATATACAATGTATCCCCATCACTATATACAATGTATCCCCATCACTATATACAATGTATCCCCATCACTATATACAATGTACCCCCCATCACTATATACAATGTATCCCCATCACTATATACAATGTACCCCCCATCACCACCATGATCACTGTAGGGATGGTATTGGGCAGGTAATGGGCAGTGCCAGGTTTAGTCTAGTGGTATAATCCCTCTGTCCGTGGAGTCTAGTGGTATAATCCCTCTGTCCCTGGTGTCTAGTGGTATAATCCCTCTGTCCGTGGAGTCTAGTGGTATAATCCCTCTGTCCCTGGTGTCTAGTGGTATAATCCCTCTGTCCCTGGTGTCTAGTGGTATAATCCCTCTGTCCCTGGAGTCTAGTGGTATAATCCCTCTGTCCCTGGAGTCTAGTGGTATAATCCCTCTGTCCCTGGAGTCTAGTGGTATAATCCCTCTGTCCGTGGAGTCGAGTGGTATAATCCCTCTGTCCGTGGAGTCTAGTGGTATAATCCCTCTGTCCCTGGAATCTAGTGGTATAATCCCTCTGTCCGTGGAGTCGAGTGGTATAATCCCTCTGTCCCTGGTGTCTAGTGGTATAATCCCTCTGTGCCTGGAGTCTAGTGGTATAATCCTTCTGTCCCTGGAGTCTAGTGGCATAATCCCTCTGTCCGTGGAGTCGAGTGGTATAATCCCTCTGTCCCTGGTGTCTAGTGGTATAATCCCTCTGTGCCTGGAGTCTAGTGGTATAATCCTTCTGTCCCTGGAGTCTAGTGGTATAATCCCTCTGTCCGTGGAGTCGAGTGGTATAATCCCTCTGTCCCTGGTGTCTAGTGGTATAATCCCTCTGTCCCTGGAGTCGAGTGATATGATCCCTCTGTCCCTGGAGTCTAGTGGTATGATCCCTCTGTCCCTGGAGTCTAGTGGTATAATCCCTCTGTCCCTGGAGTCTAGTGGTATAATCCCTCTGTCCCTGGAGTCTAGTGGTATAATCCCTCTGTCCCTGGAGTCTAGTGGTATAATCCCTCTGTCCCTGGAGTCTAGTGGTATAATCCCTCTGTCCCTGGTGTCTAGTGGTATAATCCCTCTGTCCCTGGAGTCTAGTGGTATAATCCCTCTGTCCCTGGTGTCTAGTGGTATAATCCCTCTGTCCCTGGTGTCTAGTGGTATAATCCCTCTGTCCCTGGAGTCTAGTGGTATAATTCCTCTGTCCCTGGAGTCTAGTGGTATAATCCCTCTGTGCCTGGTGTCTAGTGGTATAATCCCTTTGTCCCTGGTGTCTAGTGGTATAATCCCTCTGTCCCTGGAGTCTAGTGGTATAATCCCTCTGTCCCTGGAGTCT
Source organism: Hyla sarda (assembly GCF_029499605.1). Classification (NCBI taxonomy): domain Eukaryota; kingdom Metazoa; phylum Chordata; class Amphibia; order Anura; family Hylidae; genus Hyla; species Hyla sarda. Next base: position 175,376 of record NW_026610010.1, on the reverse strand, counting down.
AGTGGTATAATCCCTCTGTCCCTGGAGTCTAGTGGTATAATCCCTCTGTCCCTGGAGTCTAGTGGTATAATCCCTCTGTCCCTGGTGTCTAGTGGTATAATCCCTCTGTCCCTGGTGTCTAGTGGTATAATCCCTCATCCCTTGAGTCTTGTATTTTAATACTAATAATTTGCCTTAGGTCTAGTAGGGGTATATAAAATTTTCCCTGGAGTCCGGTGGTGTCAATAATTTTCTGTCCCTGGTATCTGGTTGGGTTTAGAATATTGTCCCTGATATTTGGTGGGATTTATAATACTTTCCCTCTGGTTTTCCAGACCCATCAGTCACCTCATCTCTACTAGACCACCCTACAACCCACCGGTACTCCTCTGTCCTCTCCACCTTTGTCCTCCTCCAGACTCCTCTGTCCTCTTCTCCTCCTCCAGACTCCTCTGTCCTCTCCACCTTTGTCCTCCTCCAGACTCCTCTGTCCTCTTCTCCTCCTCCAGACTCCTCTGTCCTCCTCCAGACTCCTCTGTCCTCTCCTCCTCTGTCCTCATCCAGACTCCTCTGTCCTCTCCTCCTCTGTCCTCTCCTCCTCTGTCCTCTCCTCCAGACTCCTCTGTCCTCTTCTCCTCCTCCAGACTCCTCTGTCCTCCTCCAGACTCCTCTGTCCTCTCCTCCTCTGTCCTCTTCTCCTCTGTCCTCCTCCAGATTCCTTTGTCCACCTCCAGACTTCTCTGTCCTCCTCCTCCTCCAGGGTCCTCTGTCATCTCCTCCAGACTCCTCTGTCCTCCTCCAGACTTCTCTGCCTTTTCCTCCCCTGTCCTCCTCCAGACTCCTCTGTCTTCCTCTCCTCCTCCTCCTCCAGGGTCCTCTGTCCTCCTCCTCCAGGGTCCTCTCTCCTCCTCCTCCAGGGTCCTCTGTCCTCCTCCTCCAGGGTCCTCTGTCCTCCTCCTCCAGGGTCTTCTGTCCTCCTCCTCCAGGGTCCTCTGTCCTCCTCCTCCAGGGTCCTCTGTCCCCTCCTCCACACTCCTCTGTCCCCTCCTCCACACTCCTCTGTCCTCCTCTCCTCCTCCAGACTCCCCTGTCCTCCAGACTCCTCTGTCCTCTCCTCCTCCTCCAGGGTCCTCTGTCATCTCCTCCAGACTCCTCTGTCCTCCTCTGTTCTCTCCTCCTCTGTCCTCCTCTGTCCTCCTCCAGACTCCTCTGTCCTCTCCTCCTCTGTCCTCCTCCAGACTCCTCTGTCCTCCTCCAGACTCCTCTGTCCTCCTCTCCTCCTCCAGACTCCTCTGTCCTCCTCTCCTCCTCCAGACTCCTCTGTCCTCCTCTCCTCCTCCAGACTCCTCTGTCCTCCTCTCCTCCTCCAGACTCCTCTGTCCTCCTCTCCTCCTCCAGACTCCGCTGTCCTCCTCCAGACTCCTCTGTCCTCTCCTCCTCTGTCCTCCTCCAGACTCCTCTGTCCTCTCCTCCTCCAGACTCCTCTGTCCTCCTCTCCTCCTCCAGACTCCTCTGTCCTCCTCCAGACTCCTCTGTCCTGTCCTCCTCCAGACTCCTCTGTCCTCCTCTCCTCCTCCAGACTCCTCTGTCCTCCTCTCCTCCTCCAGACTCCGCTGTCCTCCTCCAGACTCCGCTGTCCTCCTCCAGACTCCGCTGTCCTCCCATGACAGATACACATTATGTTACGCAGAGTATTGTACCCCTGACCTCTGTAGGGTCTGCAGAGCACTGCTCTGTGTAATGACATATTTTTGGGGTCCCACTGCCCTGTATTTTATTTGTGCATTTTGTTTTGGTTTAGGTGATTGGGATCGTGATGGACATCTTCACTGACGTGGACATCCTCTCGGACCTCCTGGACGCCGCTGCCCGGCGCATTCCTGTCTACATCATCCTGGACGAGATGAACTCTCAGCACTTTCTTGACATGGCATCTAAGTGCAGGGTTAACCTGAACTTTGTGGAGGTGAGGCCTATAGGGGGGCTAAGGGGGCATTCAGCCCTACAGGGGTACATTATGTATGGCAGGTGGTACGTGGGGCCCTGGTATTGATTCTGCATTGGGGCCCAGGAGCGTCCTGTTCCTTCTCTTGGAGTCATAAAACCATTTTTAGGGGTTTTACATTTTGTCCATCCAGCCCATAATGTCGGCGGAGTTCTCCCTCTCTGGGGTGTTGGTCTTGTAGAGCATCGTGGTCCTGAATTAGGGAGCACGTCTTCTGTACATGTGTAATCTCTGTCCGGGTGGGATGACTCTTCTTGCTCCGCCATCAGTAAACACTGCAGGGATGGGCTGCAGCAGCTGCAGACTGTGAACTCCCAGAATCCTCAGCCACATGCTGGGGTGCAAGGGTCATCAATGTAAAACCGGGACCATAAATCCTGAACATAGGACTTCTCTCTAGGAACACTGAAATCTGCAGAAGGTTACACAGAGACTCGAGCGCAGAGCATTGCAGCACTAATCGCATCATACAAATTAACGGGAAAATCCTGGTATTCCTATGTAGGACCTGAGGGGGCAGAACAGTGCACCCTGTAACTCTGATTATGTGTGCCAAGCACTGTCCTTCAAAATAACGCTCTTCCCCTTCCTCTTCCTTTCCTATCCCCTTCCCATCTTCTTCTTTTTATTTGCTATTCCCGTCCCCTTCCTTCCCTATTCTATCCTCTTCCTTCCTCTTCCTTTCGTATTCTATCCTCTTCCTTCCCTATTCCATCCCCTTCCTTCCCTATTCTATCCTCTTCCTTCCCTATTCTGTCCTCTTCCTTCCCTATTCCATCCCCTTCCTTCCCTATTCTATCCTCTTCCTTCCCTATTCCATCCCCTTCCTTCCCTATTCTATCCTCTTTCTTCCCTATTCTATCCTCTTCCTTCCCTATTCTATCCTCTTCCTTCCCTATTCTATCCTTTTCCTTCCCTATTCTATCCTTTTCCTTCCCTATTCTATCATCTTCCTTCCCTATTCTATCCTCCTCCTTCTTCCCTATTCTATCCTCTTCCTTCCCTATTCTATCCTTTTCCTTCCCTATTCTATCCTCTTCCTTCCCTATTCTATCCTTTTCCTTCCCTATTCTATCCTCTTCCTTCCCTATTCTATCATCTTCCTTCCCTATTCTATCCTCCTCCTTCCTCTTCCTTCCCTATTCTGTCCTCTTCCTTCCCTATTCTGTCCTCTTCCTTCCCTATTCTATCCCCTTCCTTCCCTATTCTATCCCCTTCCTTCCCTATTCTATCCCCTTCCTTCCCTTTTCTATCCCCTTCCTTCCCTATTCTATCCTCCTCCTTCCTCTTCCTTCCCTATTCTGTCCTCTTCCTTCCCTATTCTGTCCTCTTCCTTCCCTATTCTATCCCCTTCCTTCCCTATTCTATCCCCTTCCTTCCCTATTCTATCCCCTTCCTTCCCTATTCTATCCCCTTCCTTCCCTATTCTATCCCCTTCCTTCCCTATTCTATCCTTTTCCTTCCATATTCTATCCTCTTCCTTCCCTATTCTACCCTTTTCCTTCCCTATTCTATCCGCTTCCTTCCCTATTCTATCCTCTTCCTTCCCTATTCTATCCTCTTCCTTCCCTATTCTATCCTCTTCCTTCCCTATTCTATCCTCTTCCTTCCCTATTCTATCCTCCTCCTTCCCTATTCTATCCTCCTCCTTCCTCATTCTATCCTCCTCCTTCCTCTTCCTTCCCTATTCTATCCCCTTCCTTCCCTATTCTATCCCCTTCCTTCCCTATTCTATCCTCTTCCTTCCATTTTCTATCCTCTTCCTTCCCTATTCTATCCTTTTCCTTCCCTATTCTATCCTCTTCCTTCCCTATTCTATCCTTTTCCTTCCCTATTCTATCCTCTTCCTTCCCTATTCTATCCTCTTCCTTCCCTATTCTATCCTCTTCCTTCCCTATTCTATCCTCCTCCTTCCCTATTCTATCCTCCTCCTTCCTCTTCCTTCCTTATTCTATCCCCTTCCTTCCCTATTCTATCCCCTTCCTTCCCTATTCTATCCCCTTCCTTCCCTATTCTATCCTCTTCCTTCCCTATTCTATCCTCTTCCTTCCCTATTCTATCCTCTTCCTTCCCTATTCTATCCTCTTCCTTCCCTATTCTATCCTCTTCCTTCCCTATTCTATCCTCTTCCTTCCCTATTCTATCCTCTTCCTTCCCTATTCTATCCTCTTCCTTCCCTATTCTATCCTCTTCCTTCCCTATTCTATCCTCTTCCTTCCCTATTCTATCCTCCTCCTTCCCTATTCTATCCTCCTCCTTCCTCTTCCTTCCTTATTCTATCCCCTTCCTTCCCTATTCTATCCCCTTCCTTCCCTATTCTATCCTCTTCCTTCCCTATTCTATCCTCTTCCTTCCCTATTCTATCCTCTTCCTTCCCTATTCTATCCTCTTCCTTCCCTATTCTATCCTCTTCCTTCCCTATTCTATCCTCTTCCTTCCCTATTCTATCCTCTTCCTTCCCTATTCTATCCTCTTCCTTCCCTATTCTATCCTCTTCCTTCCCTATTCTATCCTCTTCCTTCCCTATTCTATCCTCCTCCTTCCCTATTCTATCCTCCTCCTTCCTCTTCCTTCCTTATTCTATCCCCTTCCTTCCCTATTCTATCCTCTTCCTTCCCTATTCTATCCTCTTCCTTCCCTATTCTATCCTCTTCCTTCCCTATTCTATCCTCTTCCTTCCCTATTCTATCCTCTTCCTTCCCTATTCTATCCTCTTCCTTCCCTATTCTATCCTCTTTCTTCCCTATTCTATCCTCTTCCTTCCCTATTCTATCCTCTTCCTTCCCTATTCTATCCTCTTCCTTCCCTATTCTATCCTCTACCTTTCCTATTCTACCCCCTTCCTCTTCCTTCCCTATTCTATCCTCCTCCTTCCTCTTCCTTCCCTATTCTATCCTCCTCCTTCCTCTTCCTTCCCTATTCTATCCTCCTCCTTCCTCTTCCTTCCCTATTCTATCCTCCTCCTTCCCTTTCCCTCTCTTCCTTTCTTCTCCTTCCTTCCTTCCTATAATATTTGTATTTTTTGTGTGGTCCGGGCCCCGCGTAGTGTTGTCCCCTCAGGGCGGAGGAGCGGCTCCTATATAAGGGTCATGACTGGAGATTGTACTTGTGTTTTTCCAAAAGTTTATACAAATAATACAAAAGCTGCAGAATGATTGTAGCGGGCAGAAAAAGATGGCAGCGAGATGGAGAGAGGAGGACGGTGTGAGAGAGGAGGACGGTGTGAGAGAGGAGGACGGTGTGAGAGAGGAGGACGGTGTGAGAGAGGAGGACGGTGTGAGAGGGGAGGACGGTGTGAGAGGGGAGGACGGTGTGAGAGGGGAGGACGGTGTGAGAGGGGAGGACGGTGTGAGAGGGGAGGACTGTGTGAGAGGGGAGGACTGTGTGAGAGGGGAGGACTGTGTGAGAGGGGAGGACTGTGTGAGAGGGGAGGACGGTGTGAGAGGGGAGGACGGTGTGAGAGGGGAGGACGGTGTGAGAGGGGAGGACGGTGTGAGAGGGGAGGACGGCGTGAGGGGAGGACGGCGTGAGGGGAGGACGGCGTGAGGGGAGGACGGCGTGAGGGGAGGACGGCGTGAGGGGAGTACAGTAGGAGAGGTGGACGGTGTGAGGGGAGGATGGTGTGGGGGGAGGACAGTAGGAAAGGAGGACGGTGTGAGGGGAGGACGGTGTGAGGGGAGGACGGTGTGAGGGGAGGACGGTGTGAGGGGAGTACAGTAGGAGGGGAGGACAGTGTGGGGGAGGACAGTTTGGGGGAGGACGGTGTGAGAGGAGGACAGTGTGAGGAGAGGACAGTTTGGGGGGGAGGACGGTTTGAGAGTGGAGGACAGTGAGAGGACGGTGTGGGGGAGGACGGTGTGAGGACAGTGTGGGGGGGAGGACGGTGTGAGGGGAGGACAGTTTGAGGGGAGGACAGTGTGAGGGAGGACGGTGTGAGGGGAGGACGTTGTGGGGGGAGGACGGTGTGAGGACAGTGTGGGGGGAGGACGGTGTGAGGGGAGGACGGTGTGAGGGGAGGACGGTGTGAGGACAGTGTGGGGGGAGGACGGTGTGAGGACAGTGAGGGGAGGACGGTGTGAGGGGAGGACGGTGTGAGGGGAGGACGGTGTGAGGGGAGTATAGTGTGAGGGGAGGACAGTGTGAGGGGAGGACGGTGTGAGGGGAGTATAGTTTGAGGGGAGGACAGTGTGAGGGGAGGACGGTGTGAGGACAGTGTGAGGGGAGTATAGTGTGCGGTAGGTGTCAGGGGTCACATAGGTCACATCCCTTCCCTGAGGCTCGGTTATATATATATATATGATGCGGTTATCCTAGTGGTCACACATCGTCAGTGTTTTCTGCAGCCATCACGTGACCATCGCCTCTTCGTGTCATGTGACACCCGGCTGGTTTCTCTTCCATCCTGCAGCACCTACAGGACATATTGTAGACTTCCTGCTCACGACTAATGACATTGTAAGGCTGGGTTCACACTAAGATTTGAACTACGGTTCCCGTATATGGCTGGGACGAGGGGTGGTCGACCACGTTTTTGCCTGCAGTCAGGAAACCGCATACGGCCGAAAAAGCAGCCGACCGGAGGCTGCGGTTCACTCCGGTCGGCTCATAGACATACATTAACTGCAGAATAATCTGGCCCCTTTGTAAAGCTGAGACCTGCCAGTGTCATGGATTGTTCTCAATCATCATCTGGGAAGACCACGTGATGTCAATCTCAAAGGTTTTAAATGCCCAGACTCATCTGACCTTGCCCCAACAATCAGCACCATGGGTTCTTCTAAGCAGTTGTCTAGAAATCTGAAACTGAAAATAGTTGACGCTCACAAAGCTGGAGAAGGATATAAGAAGATAGCAAAACGTTTTCTGATGTCAATATCCTCTGTTCGGAATGTAATTAAGAAATGGCAGTCATCAAAAACAGTGGAAGTTAAAGCAAGATCTGGAAGACCAAGAAAAATATCAGACAGAACAGCTCGCAGGATTGTGAGAAAAACAATTCAATCCCCACGTTTGACTGCACAATCCCTCTGGCAGACACTGGAGTTGTGGTCCACTATTCCACTATAAAGAGATACTTGTACAAATATGGTCTTCATGGAAGAGTCATCAGAAGAAAACCTCTTCTACGTCCTCACCACAAAAATCAGCGTTTGAACTTTGCAAATGAACATATAGCCAAGCCTGATGCATTTTGGAAACAAGTTCTGTGGACCAATGAGGTTAAAATTGAACTTTTTGGCCAGAATGAGCAAAGGTACGTTTAGAGAAGAAGGGGAACAGAATTTAATGAAAAGAACCTCTGTCCAACTGTTAAACATGGGGGTGGATCATTCATGCTTTGGGGTTGTATTGCAGCCAGTGGCACAGGGAACATCTCACGAGTAGAAGGAAAAATGGATTCAATAAAATTTCAGCAAATTTTGGATGCTAACTTGATGCCATCTGTGAAAAAGCTGAAGTTAAAGAGAGGATGGCTTCTACAAATGGATAATGATCCTAAACACACCTCAAAATCCACGGCGGATTACATCAAGAGGCGTAAACTGAAGGTTTTATCATGGCCTTCACAATCTCCTGACCTCAACATAATTGAAAATCTATGGATAGACCTTAAAAGAGCAGTGCGTGACAGACTGCCCATTCTTCCTTACAAAAGTCTTCTAGTTCTTTGAGATTTCTGGTCTAAGATACCTCAAACAAGAACTGAAAGACTCTTGGCTGCTACAAAAAGTGTTTACAAGCTGTGATACTTGCCAAAGGGGGCAGTACAAGATATTAACTCTGCAGGGGGCACAAACTTTTGCAGTCACCATTTTTTTGTTTTCTGTTATTGTGAAAGTGTAAATGATGGAAATAAAATGTAACTTTTGGTGACATATTATAAGAATGTCTAATCTGTAATTTGATGCCTTTTGGAGATTTTTCAATTTTTCCTTGGCTTCTTTATGCACATTAATACAAATTGTTACCTGGGGTGCACAAACTTTTGATCCCCTCTGTATGCTGGTCCATACCATCACACCCCACCAGGTCGGTCAACATTAGGGTCCCCAGCTGGTTCATACCATCACATTTCACGAGGTCAACATTAGCGTCCCCAGCTGGTCCATACCACCACACCCACCAGGTCAACATTAGGGTCCCTAGCTGGTCCATACCACCACACCCCACCAGGTCAACATTAGGGTCCCCAGCTGGTTTATACCATCACACCCCACCAGGTCAAAATTAGGGTCCCCAGCTGGTTCATGCCATCACACCTCACCAGGTCAGCATTAGGGTTCCCAGCTGGTCCATACCATCACACCCACCAGGTCAACATTAGGGTCCCTATCTGGTCCATACCATCACACCCCACCAGGTCAACATTAGGGTCCCTATCTGGTCCATACCATCACACCCCACCAGGTCAACATTAGGGTCCCTATCTGGTCCATACCATCACACCCCACCAGGTCAACATAAAGGTCCCTAGCTGGTTCAAGCCACACATATATATATATATATAGTCAGACAAGATCATTCAGCGCTAAACATAGGTTGTATACACGAACCCATGTACTAAACACGCCTGTCCCTGCGTATTTTACTCGGCTGGTGCCAGGATCCTCAGGGGACAGACTGAGAACAAGACCAAGTAGGGAAATTGCTCAAGATAAACAGCTATAAAGGACCATAAAAAGAAGGGATATAGATGTGCAGGCCCTTAATAGAACTTAATAGAGCCACTTACTGCTACCTCTGAACTATGTATAATGGAGGAATCATTGGATGGGAAGTTTATAATGGGACCTGCTGTAGATTATGATCTGGTAATATGTCCTGTAAGGGTGACCACAGATGACCAATGGCTATTGGTAATACCTATTCTTCTTGTTGTAGCTGTAAGGTATAGCAGGAAGTTTCCCAAAAGCTTGGTATATCCTTGGCAATACTGGCACTGGTGGCCCATATAGTCTTGTCTTACCCTCGATTGGACCCAGTAGTCATAACATGAAGTGTGGGCCCTTGTGATAACACATTATTCTAATGCCGCTGTTCTTCCTTCACAGTTCCTGAGGGTGCGGACCGTCTCTGGCCCCACATATTTCTGCAGGACAGGGACCACATTCAAGGGGAATCTTCTGGAGAAGTTTATGCTGGTGGACTGTACGGTGGTGTTGAGCGGCACATACAGGTGAGATGACAGCATTTTCTTGACCGACATGATCTGCACTAGACTCTGTAGACCTTATAGGATCACATGGTTGGTATTGGTTACTATTTGGGATCTGCCACCTAGAAGGGACATATTTTGGTGGGATTCATTTTTACTGTGGTTTTCTATTGAGGCTAAGGTCCTGTTTTTTGTGTTTTCGCAGCTTTATGTGGTCCTTTGAGAAGCTCCACCGCAGCATAGCTCACATCTTCCAAGGAGAACTGGTATCGAGCTTTGATGAAGAGTTCCGGATTCTGTTTGCCCAGTCGGACCCTCTCATCCCCCCTGAGAACGCTTTGATCAAGATGGATAAACCCTTTATGGGAATGGTGCCATTTGCCGGTCCTCGCCCTTACTATGATCGAAAGCTTCACTTCATGTACCCTAGAGATGACAGCTCCCAGAACTCCTTCAACTCCTTCGGTGTAGATCCAGACCGCCATTTTCTTCAGTCGTTCCGCAGAGAAGACATGATGAGACACACAATGGATACAGGCGGCATGAGATTTCATGGGCCGAGGATGCCTGACCCAATGCAGATGCAGATGCAGATGCACATGGATAAAATGCAGACGTCCTTCATGCAAAACAAACACTTGGACATTGACGCCTTTAAGAGGCACAGCTTTGCAGAAGGCACCTTTGAGAACTACACAGCTTCTAAGCAGTACAACAGGCAGATGTTCATGAATGCTGACAATAATGAGTACCGCATCCAGTCAAGCCAGTTCCAGAAAAGTCAGTTTATGCAAATGGACCGTACAGGGCGGACTCAAGGACTCTTTGAGAAGATTCGAGGGAATCGGCAGGGCTTCCAAGAAAATGATGAGATAGATTCCAGGTTTCCTCCTTACAAAGCTTTACAGGGAGAAAGTAATTACGCCATTGAGGGCCCAAACACAAGACTGGGTTACAACCCCTCCAACTCTTCTCGAGAGGTTAGACATGGCTCGGACCAGGTGGTGCTTGGGAGTGAAGGAAAATTTGGGCAAAGATCACAAGGACGTCAGAAGTTCATGTGTCAGATTTCGCCCACACAGAAGCAGAGCTCAGAGCAGAAGCAGTTCTTCCAAGACCAAGATGCAGATAAAAAAGTTCAAGACAACAAACAAGGTTTACGCAGCTGGCGCATCTCCTCGTACCTAAGCGGAATCCAGCCAGACCAGGAGGAAGAAGGGATGATGATGGCTATAGATACAGAACCTTTTGAGGAGCCTCCAGCTCCGACTGGACCTTTACCTCCAAATGAGATGCTGGCAAAGTTTTCCATCGATCCCATCCCCCCATATAAACCCTTATTAGCTGTCAGTGAAACCTCTATGCAAGTGGACACGAGCAAAGAGATGGCCATGATAGAGAAGGAGAAAGAGGATTCCTTCCTATCGCGACATGACTCTTTCCGGTCACGGACTAACCCCTTGATTCAAAGAAGTTCTCGTTTACGATCCTCCCTTATATTTAGCAACTCTAAACTGGAGCAGCACGGAGCGGCCACTGAGGCTGTGCAGGTGATTCAGAAGGAGCAGAGCACAAGTGAGATCATCAAAGACAACGAGGTCATAAAGACATCATCCAAGGTAGCAGAGATCCTGGAGAAGTACAGAAGTGGCAACAAAGACAATGAGGTCACCTCCGTAATGCAAGCCAAAGCGGCCTCTAAGGTCATTCAGGAAGAAACGGATGATGGACAGAAAAAGAACACTACCGAAACCATGGCATACAAATCCCTGGAGTCCAAACTCCTGGACAAAGATTCTTTTAGCCGCACCCTTCTTGAGTCACAATATCGCTCTTCAATCACTTCTCAGTTCCAAGATATCTTTAGCAAAGATAAGCAGACAAGCTCCATTACTAAGGTCGAACAAAGGTTCTCAAATATCCAAACAATAGACAGCAACATGGCTGCTCTGCCAGAGCCAAAAGATAGTGGCCCTGTAATCACCGAAATTATAGACCCGCCAAAACCACCAGAGGTTGAAATGCCAAAGCTACTGAGCAAACCAAACCCTGCTCTTACATTTGGGAATGCTCTAGAAAGTATGTCCCATAACCCAACACCCATCATCACTTCCCCCACCACCTCCTTAACCAAATCAGAGGAAGAACTATCAAAAAATGAGCCCACCCCAATGGAGTTCATCCGCAGGGGGTCCATGAGACTCAAACAATTTCTTCAGTCAAAAACAGAGAAGAAAGCGGAAGAGGAGGCAGTTTCCGATGCAGCTAAAGTAGAGAAACAGAATAGTGCCTTCAGACGACTCTCTAAAACCGAGAGCTCCGAGCCAACAGCAGTGGGGGAGGGTGAAGATAAAACTAAAATGGCTTCTTCTCCACCCAAACCCACATCTACTGCTCAGTCCAGGTTGTCTTCTTCAACCTCAAACGTTATCTTCAGTAGTAACCTACGTGATGACACCAAGGTGATCTTGGAGCAAATATCAGCCAATAGTCAGAAGAATAGGGCAGAAATGGCCAAACAGTCTCAGGCCATAACCAGCAATGACTCGGAGATGACGGCTGGCCATTCCAACTCAACAGAGACCAAAGCAGAAGATACCAGCAGCCCTGACTCTACATCTCTCACCAGGACAGGAAGCTTCCTGAGCCGTAGTCGATTCTCACGGCCTTCCCCGACCTCTCCAGAGGATAGAGATAACCTTCTAAAGAGGATGGAGAGCATACGGAAGGAAAAACGGGTCTACAGTAGGTTTGAGGTATTCTGCAAAAAAGAAGAGCAGAACCAAGTGGAGGAGAACGAGGACGACTCGAAGGATAAGAAAGTGGGGAAACTGCTGGGGAAGTTGGGAACCTTAATAAAGAAATGAGCAAAGACCCAGAGTGTTTCCATCTGGTGCCAATAACACTGCAGAGGGTTCTACGTCTTAGAGATTCCACACGTTACCATGGACATCCATCATTGGTCACTTCTCTGGAGACTTTTTTTTATGGAAACTTTTATATCACTAGAAACAAATGACCCAGAAGAGGAGCGATCTCTGAATTATATGGACCTTCTGGAATGGTACCGACCTCTATCTGATCACCAAAAAACAATCCCACTTGTGCCTTCAATGGGTCAAGCAGCTTCTGCCTTAGGCCTTGACTACCACTAGTCCCTCCTTGTCTATCATGTTGTTCCATAAGGTGCAGTTCTGGAACCACAAGCCCCATTATAGTTATGATGTGCTGGGACTTGTTGTTCCAGATTTTCCTGACACAATCGGCCTGCTCCTCAGCTTCCAACATTAATTTATTCACTAGATGGAACCCATAATGGACTTTGTGGTCGCGTGGAGCCATTTTGCGGGAGGAAGCGCTGAACGTTTCCAGATTTTTCTAACATTTGTAAATAGCTGTTATAGCAGTGATGTGAGGGTGGCCTCCTGCCCAAAACCCAAGGACCCCACAGGCAGGAACGATCCGGTCGTACGATGCAGAGCTGGGGATGTATTCACTACTGAGTCGGTGCAGGAGGCAATGGTGGCGCTGGAACCGGAAAGCGACCGTTCCAGCAGAGCAGGTACAGGGAACTTTTATTAAAGGGGTATGTTGGTAGACATGTTATCCCCTAGCCAAAGGATTGCGGAGGTCCGTTGGGAACCTTTGCGATCTCTGTGCAGGCACCAGGTGTTCTTAACATTATGGTCAGAATTCTGGGTTCGGGAGGCCGAGGTCGGGATGTCATGCCACGCCCCCTCCATTCATGTCTATGCGAGGGGGTGTATAGTGATGTCACAACCGTGGTCGCATGACCATGGCCATCACATCACGCCACGCCCCCTCCCATAGACATGATTGAAGGTGGGGCGTGGTGTGATGGCTGTGGTCATGTGGCCGCGGTTGTGACATCACTATACGCCCCCTCCCATAGACATGAATGGAGGAGGGGGGGGGGGGCGTGGGGTGATGTGATGGCTGTGGTCATGTGGCTGCGGTTGTGACATCACTATATGCCCCCTCGCATAGACATGAATGGAGGAGGGGGGGGGGCGTGGGGTGATGTGATGGCTGTGGTCATGTGGCTGCGGTTGTGACATCACTATATGCCCCCTCGCATAGACATGAATGGAGGAGGGGGGGGGCGTGGGGTGATGTGATGGCTGTGGTCATGTGGCTGCGGTTGTGACATCACTATATGCCCCCTCGCATAGACATGAATGGAGGGGGGGGGGGGGGGCGTGGGGTGATGTGATGGCTGTGGTCATGTGGCTGCGCTTGTGACATCACTATACGCCCCCTCCCATAGACATGAATTGAGGGGGGTGTTGTAGGATGTCACAGCCGGGGTCACGTGTCCACGGGCGGGACGTCACGACCAAGGCCTCCCAAAGCCAGCATTCTGAACATAATGTTAAGAATGCCGGGTGCCTGCGCTGAGATCGCAGGAGGTCCCCAGCGGCCAAACCCCCCCGATCTGACATCTTATTCTCCATCCTTTGAATAGGGGATAACATGTCTGGCAACGGAGTACCCCTTTTAATGTTAAAAATAGAAAATCAAAGGGCCAGTCCAGTCATTCTGGAACTTCCTAAAAGATTTTGGTGTTTCCATTCCTTGACAATTTCAAGATATTTTCTTGTTGGTGCTGAGGACAGAACAGAAATCCCTCCCCCGCATAGGCTGATAGCTCTTATCTATACTAATACTTTGTAACAAACCCTCAGCACTGTGAGCTGGACTCTGTCAGGATGGGTGTGATCCACAACATTTATTGTTTTACCTCCATTTATCGAGTACAGTATTTTCTTACAAAACCCAGCTGGCCCAGCGGTAGACGGTGATGGGTGACTATGATATATTTGGAATGGCCTCCTGGGAGTTGTAGTCCCTATGCATTAGAGGTGCCACAGTTTTGCTGCCACAACCTCCTATTGCAGTCATTGTGTATGTATTATCCGGGGCCCGGCTCTATCCCACAATGCTGTATGAGCACTGATTTTATTACTACTGATGTGGATCCCGATAGGGGGGTTCATTTTATGGGGGGGGGGGGGGGGGTGCGCGGAGCTGACACTCGGTGACTGCTTTGTGAAGTGTAGAGTGTAAGGACGTCTTCCGCTTTATATGGTGACTGAGATTAATGTGTCTATGTCCGGTGTGATTGGATATTTAATGTAAAGATAGAATTGTATAACAAGCATTGGATATGATCCGTTAAATCATTGTACTTCTCTCCTAGCCTGTAGGGGGCAGTGCAGAACCGTAATAAGGCAGGCTCAGGTATAATGTGCTAAAATAAAACCAATTCTTCTCAAATGGTTGTCCAGCTTCTTATTGTCTCATCTTTTATATTTGGGGGGGAGGGGGGGGGGGGCTCAGACAATATTAGTGCTTGTATAGTGGGATTAGTGACTATAGACATAATGGGAACTGCAAACAGGGGCATATGGTCAACCATTGAGGAGCAGTAGGGGCTATATTATTACTCACAGAGAGACAGAAGGGGCGTATCATCAACCACTGAGGGACAGATGGGGCATATCATCAACCACTGAGGGACAGATGGGGCGTATCATCAACCACTGAGGGGAAGAAGGGGCGTATCATCAACCACTAAGGGGAAGAAGGGGCGTATCATCAACCACTAAGGGGAAGAAGGGGCGTATCATCAACCACTGAGGGGAAGAAGGGGCGTATCATCAACCACTGAGGGACAGAAGGGGCGTATCATCAACCACTGAGGGATAGATGGGACGTATCATCAACCACTGAGGGACAGAAGGGGCATATCATCAACCACTGAGGGACAGATGGGACGTATCATCAACCACTGAGGGGAAGAAGGGGCGTATCATCAACTACTTAGGGACAGATGGGGCGTATCATCAACCACTGAGAGACAGAAGGGGCGTATCATCAACCACTGAGGGACAGATGGGGCGTATCATCAACCACTGAGGGACAGATGGGGCGTATCATCAACCACTGAGGGACCGATGGGGCGTATCATCAACCACTGAGGGACAGATGGGACGTATCATCAACCACTGAGGGGAAGAAGGGCCGTATCATCAACCACTGAGGGACAGAAGGGGCGTATAATCAACCACTGAGGGACAGAAGGGGCGTATCATCAACCACTGAGGGAAAGATGGGGCGTATCATCAACCACCGAGGGACAGAAGGGGCGTATCATCAACCACCGAGGGACAGATGGGGCGTATCATCAACCACTGAGGGACAGATGGGACGTATCATCAACCACTGAGGGACAGAAGGGGCGTATCATCAACCACTGAGGGAAAGATGGGGCGTATCATCAACCACTGAGGGAAAGATGGGGCGTATCATCAACCACTGAGGGACAGAAGGGGCGTATCATCAACCACTGAGGGAAAGATGGGGCGTATCATCAACCACTGAGTGACAGAAGGGGCGTATCATCAACCACTGAGGGACAGAAGGGGCGTATCATCAACCACTGAGGGACAGAAGGGGCGTATCATCAACCACTGAGGGACAGATGGGGCGTATCATCAACCACTGAGGGACAGAAGGGGCGTATCATCAACCACTGAGGGAAAGATGGGGCGTATCATCAACCACTGAGTGACAGAAGGGGCGTATCATCAACCACTGAGGGACAGATGGGGCGCATCATCAACCACTGAGGGACAGATGGGGCGCATCATCAACCACTGAGGGACAGAAGGGGCGCATCATCAACCACTGAGGGACGGAAGGGGCGTATCATCAACCACTGAGGGGAAGAAGGGGCGTATCATCAACCACTGAGGGACAGATGGGGCGTATCATCAACCACTGAGGGACAGAAGGGGCGTATCATCAACCACTGAGGGACAGATGGGGCGTATCATCAACCACTGAGGGACAGAAGGGGCGTATCATCAACCACTGAGGGGAAGAAGGGGCGTATCATCAACCACTGAGGGACAGATGGGGCGTATCATCAACCACTGAGGGACAGATGGGGCGTATCATCAACCACTGAGGGACAGATGGGGCGTATCATCAACCACTGAGGGGAAAGAAGGGACGTATCATCAACCACTGGGGGGAAGAAGGGGCGTATCATCAACCACTGGGGGGAAGAAGGGGCGTATCATCAACCACTGAGGGACAGAAGGGGCGTATCATCAACCACTGAGGGACAGAAGGGGCGTATCATCAACCACTGAGGGACAGAAGGGGCGTATCATCAACCACTGAGGGACAGATGGGGCGTATCATCAACCACTGAGGGACAGAAGGGGCGTATCATCAACCACTGAGGGACAGAAGGGGCGTATCATCTACCACTTGTCACGATTCGGCTGGCTGGAGGTGGATCCTCTGTGCCAGAGAAGGATTGGCGTGGACCGTGTCGGTGGACGGTTCTAAGTTGCTACTGGTATTCACCAGAGCCCGCCGCAAAGCGGGATGGTCTTGCAGCGGCGGTAGCAACCAGGTCGTATCCACCAGCAACGGCTCAACCTCTCTGACTACTGAGATAAGCGCGGTACAAGGGAGTAGACAAGAGCAAGGTCGGACGTAGCAGAAGGTCAGGGCATGCAGCAAGGATTGTAGTCAGGGGTAACGGCAGGAGGTCTGGAACACAGGCTAGGAACACACAAGGAAACGCTTTCACTGGCACAATGGCAACAAGATCCGGCGAGGGAGTGCAGGGGAAGTGAGGTATAAGTAGGGAGTGCACAGGTGATGACACTGATTAGGCCTGCTGCGCCAATCAGTGGCGCAGTGGCCCTTTAAATTGCAGAGACCCGGGACAACACAGATGGGGAACGGGTCAGGTACGGGAGCCGGGATGCGCATCGCGAGCGGGCGCATCCCGCGTCGCGAATCGCATTCCGGCTGGGAGTAATATCGCAGCGCACCCGGTCAGCAGGTCTGACCGGGGCGCTGCGAATGAGAGGACGCTGCGAGCGCCCCGGGGAGGAGCGGGGACCCGGAGCGCTCGGCGTAACACCACTGAGGGACAGAAGGGGCATATCATCAACCACTGAGGGACAGAAGGGGCGTATCATCAACCACTGAGGGAAAGATGGGGCGTATCATCAACCACTGAGGGACAGAAGGGGCGTATCATCAACCACTGAGGGACAGATGGGGCGTATCATCAACCACTGAGGGACAGAAGGGGCGTATCATCAACCACTGAGGGACAGATGGGACGTATCATCAACCACTGAGGGACAGAAGGGGCGTATCATCAACCACTTAGGGACAGATGGGACGTATCATCAACCACTTAGGGACAGATGGGACGTATCATCAACCACTGAGGGACAGAAGGGGCGTATCATCAACCACTGAGGGACAGAAGGGGCGAATCATCAACCACTGAGGGACAGAAGGGGCGTATCATCAACCACTGAGGGGAAGAAGGGGCGTATCATCAACCACTGAGGGACAGATGGGGCGTATCATCAACCACTGAGGGACAGATGGGGCGTATCATCAACCACTGAGGGACAGAAGGGGCGTATCATCAACCACTTAGGGACAGATGGGGCGTATCATCAACCACTGAGGGACAGATGGGAGGTATCATCAACCACTGAGGGAAAGAAGGGGCATATCATCTATCACTGAGGGACAGAAGGGGCGTATCATCAACCACTGAGGGAAAGAAGGGGCGTATCATCAACCACTGAGGGGAAGAAGGGGCATATCATCTATCACTGAGGGACAGAAGGGGCATATCATCAACCACTGAGGGAAAGATGGGGCGTATCATCAACCACTGAGGGGAAGAAGGGGCGTATCATCAACCACTGAGGGACAGATGGGACGTATCATCAACCACTGAGGGGAAGAAGGGGCGTATCATCAACCACTTAGGGACAGATGGGACGTATCATCAACCACTTAGGGACCGATGGGGCATATCATCAACCACTGAGGGACAGATGGGACGTATCATCAACCACTGAGGGAAAGCAGGGGCGTATCATCAACCACTGAGGGGAAGAAGGGGCGTATCATCAACCACTGAGGGAAAGAAGGGGCGTATCATCAACCACTGAGGGGAAGAAGGGGCATATCATCTATCACTGAGGGACAGAAGGGGCATATCATCAATCACTGAGGGAAAGATGGGGCGTATCATCAACCACTGAGGGGAAGAAGGGGCGTATCATCAACCACTGAGGGAAAGAAGGGGCGTATCATCAACCACTGAGGGAAAGAAGGGGCATATCATCTATCACTGAGGGACAGAAGGGGCATATCATCAACCACTGAGGGGAAGAAGGGGCATATCATCAACCACTGAGGGACAGATGGGGCGTATCATCAACCACTGAGGGACAGAAGGGGGTATCATCAACCACTGAGGGACAGAAGGGGGTATCATCAACCACTGAGGGACAGAAGGGGCATATCATCAACCACTGAGGGACAAAAGGGGCGTATCATCAACCACTGAGGGACAGATGGGGCGTATCATCAACCACTGAGGGACAGATGGGGCGTATCATCAACCACTGAGGGACAGAAGGGGGTATCATCAACCACTGAGGGACAGATGGGGCGTATCATCAACCACTGAGGGACAGATGGTGCGTATCATAAACCACTGAGGGACAGAAGGGGGTATCATCAACCACTGAGGGACAGATGGGGCGTATCATCAACCACTGAGGGACAGATGGGGCGTATCATCAACCACTGAGGGACAGAAGGGGCGTATCATCAACCACTGAGGGGAAGAAGGGGCGTATCATCAACCACTGAGGGACAGATGGGGCGTATCATCAACCACTGAGGGACAGAAGGGGCGTATCATCAACCACTGAGGGACAGAAGGGGCGTATCATCAACCACTGAGGGACAGATGGGGCGTATCATCAACCACTGAGGGACAGAAGGGGCGTATCATCAACCACTGAGGGACAGAAGGGGCGTATCATCAACCACTGAGGGACAGAAGGGGCGTATCATCAACCACTGAGGGGAAGAAGGGGCATATCATCTATCACTGAGGGACAGAAGGGGCGTATCATCAACCACTGAGGGGAAGAAGGGGCATATCATCAACCACTGAGGGACAGAAGGGGCATATCATCTATCACTGAGGGACAGAAGGGGCGCATCATCAACCACTGAGGGGAAGAAGGGGCGCATCATCAACCACTGAGGGGAAGAAGGGGCGTATCATCAACCACTGAGGGGAAGAAGGGGCGTATCATCAACCACTGAGAGACAGATGGGGCGTAGCATCAACCACTGAAGGACAGAAGGGGCGTATCATCAACCACTGAGGGACAGAAGGGGCGTATCATCAACCACTGAGGGAAAGATGGGGCGTATCATCAACCACTGAGGGAAAGATGGGGCGTATCATCAACCACTGACGGACAGAAGGGGCGTATCATCAACCACTGAGGGAAAGATGGGGCGTATCATCAACCACTGACGGACAGAAGGGGCGTATCATCAACCACTGAAGGACAGAAGGGGCGTATCATCAACCACTGAGGGACAGATGGGGCGTATCATCAACCACTGAAGGACAGAAGGGGCTTATCATCAACCACTGAGGGACAGATGGGGCGTATCATCAACCACTGAGGGACAGATGGGGCGTATCATCAACCACTGAGGGACAGAAGGGGCGTATCATCAACCACTGAGGGACAGATGGGGCGTATCATCAACCACTGAGGGACAGAAGGGGCGTATCATCAACCACTGAGGGACAGATGGGGCGTATCATCAACCACTGAGGGACAGATGGGGCGTATCATCAATCACTGAGGGACAAAAGGGGCGTATCATCAACCACTGAGGGACAGAAGGGGCGTATCATCAACCACTGAGGGACAGATGGGACGTATCATCAACCACTGAGGGAAAGCAGGGGCGTATCATCAACCACTGAGGGGAAGAAGGGGCGTATCATCAACCACTGAGGGGAACAAGGCGCGTATCATCAACCACTGAGGGACAGAAGGGGCATATCATCAACCACTGAGGGACAGATGGGGCATATCATCAACCACTGAGGGACAGATGGGACGTATCATCAACCACTGAGGGACAGATGGGACGTATCATCAACCACTGAGGGAAAGCAGGGGCGTATCATCAACCACTCAGGGGAAGAAGGGGCGTATCATCAACCACTGAGGGGAAGAAGGGGCGTATCATCAACCACTGAGGGGAAGAAGGGGCGTATCATCAACCACTGAGGGACAGATGGGGCGTATCATCAACCACTGAGGGACAGAAGGGGCGTATCATCAACCACTGAGGGGAAGAAGGGGCGTATCATCAACCACTGAGGGACAGATGGGGCGTATCATCAACCACTGAGGGACAGAAGGGGCGTATCATCAACCACTGAGGGACAGAAGGGGCATATCATCTATCACTGAGGGACAGAAGGGGCGCATCATCAACCACTGAGGGGAAGAAGGGGCGTATCATCAACCACTGAGGGGAAGAAGGGGCGTATCATCAACCACTGAGAGACAGATGGGGCGTATCATCAACCACTGAAGGACAGAAGGGGCGTATCATCAACCACTGAGGGACAGAAGGGGCGTATCATCAACCACTGAGGGAAAGATGGGGCGTATCATCAACCACTGAGGGAAAGATGGGGCGTATCATCAACCACTGAAGGACAGAAGGGGCGTATCATCAACCACTGAGGGACAGATGGGGCGTATCATCAACCACTGAGGGACAGATGGGGCGTATCATCAACCACTGAAGGACAGAAGGGGCGTATCATCAACCACTGAGGGACAGATGGGGCGTATCATCAACCACTGAAGGACAGAAGGGGCGTATCATCAACCACTGAGGGACAGATGGGGCGTATCATCAACCACTGAGGGACAGATGGGGCGTATCATCAACCACTGAGGGACAGATGGGGCGTATCATCAACCACTGAGGGACAGAAGGGGCGTATCATCAACCACTGAGGGACAGAAGGGGCGTATCATCAACCACTGAGGGACAGATGGGGCGTATCATCAACCACTGAGGGACAGATGGGGCGTATCATCAACCACTGAGGGACAAAAGGGGCGTATCATCAACCACTGAGGGACAGAAGGGGCGTATCATCAACCACTGAGGGACAGATGGGACGTATCATCAACCACTGAGGGAAAGCAGGGGCGTATCATCAACCACTGAGGGGAAGAAGGGGCGTATCATCAACCACTGAGGGGAACAAGGCGCGTATCATCAACCACTGAGGGACAGAAGGGGCATATCATCAACCACTGAGGGACAGATGGGGCATATCATCAACCACTGAGGGACAGATGGGACGTATCATCAACCACTGAGGGACAGATGGGACGTATCATCAACCACTGAGGGAAAGCAGGGGCGTATCATCAACCACTGAGGGGAAGAAGGGGCGTATCATCAACCACTGAGGGGAAGAAGGGGCGTATCATCAACCACTGAGGGGAAGAAGGGGCGTATCATCAACCACTGAGGGACAGATG
This sequence comes from Hyla sarda, assembly GCF_029499605.1. Taxonomy (NCBI): domain Eukaryota; kingdom Metazoa; phylum Chordata; class Amphibia; order Anura; family Hylidae; genus Hyla; species Hyla sarda. The sequence goes on along the minus strand of NW_026610010.1, from coordinate 153,760 downwards.
GGGCGTATCATCAACCACTGAGGGACAGAAGTGGCGTATCATCAACCACTTAGGGACAGATGGGACGTATCATCAACCACTGAGGGACAGAAGGGGCATATCATCAACCACTGAGGGACAGATGGGACGTATCATCAACCACTGAGGGGAAGAAGGGGCGTATCATCAACCACTTAGGGACAGATGGGACGTATCATCAACCACTGAGGGACAGAAGGGGCGTATCATCAACCACTGAGGGACAGAAGGGGCATATCATCAACCACTGAGGGACAGATGGGACGTATCATCAACCACTGAGGGAAAGCAGGGGCGTATCATCAACCACTGAGGGGAAGAAGGGGCGTATCATCAACCACTGAGGGGAAGAAGGGGCGTATCATCAACCACTGAGGGGAAGAAGGGGCGTATCATCAACCACTGAGGGACAGAAGGGGCATATCATCAACCACTGAGGGACAGATGGGGCATATCATCAACCACTGAGGGACAGATGGGACATATCATCAACCACTGAGGGACAGATGGGACGTATCATCAACCACTGAGGGAAAGCAGGGGCGTATCATCAACCACTGAGGGGAAGAAGGGGCGTATCATCAACCACTGAGGGGAAGAAGGGGCGTATCATCAACCACTGAGGGGAAGAAGGGGCGTATCATCAACCACTGAGGGGAAGAAGGGGAGTATCATCTATCACTGAGGGACAGAAGAGGCGTATCATCAACCACTGATGGGAAGAAGGGGCGTATCCTCAACCACTGAGGGACAGAAGGGGCGTATCATCAACCACTGAGGAACAGATGGGGCGTATCATCAACCACTGAGGGACAGATGGGGCTTATCATCAACCACTGAGGGACAGAAGGGGGTATCATCAACCACTGAGGGACAGAAGGGGGTATCATCAACCACTGAGGGACAGATGGGGCATATCATCAACCACTGAGGGACAGATGGGGCATATCATCAACCACTGAGGGACAGAAGGGGGTATCATCAACCACTGAGGGACAGAAGGGGCGTATCATCAACCACTGAGGGGAACAAGGCGCGTATCATCAACCACTGAGGGACAGAAGGGGCGTATCATCAACCACTGAGGGACAGAAGGGGCGTATCATCAACCCCTGAGGGACAGAAGGGGCGTATCATCAACCACTGAGGGACAGATGGGGCGTATTATCAACCACTGAGGGACAGATGGGGCGTATCATTAACCACTGAGGGGAAGAAGGGGCATATCATCAACCACTGAGGGGAAGAAGGGGGCGTATCATCAACCACTGAGGGGAAGAAGGGGCGTATCATCAACCACTGAGGGACAGATGGGGCGTATCATCAACCACTGAGGGACAGATGGGGCGTATCATCAACCACTGAGGGACAGAAGGGGCGTATCATCAACCACTGAGGGACAGAAGGGGGTATCATCAACCACTGAGGGACAGAAGGGGCGTAGCATCAACCACTGAGGGACAGAAGGGGCGTATCATCAACCACTGAGGGAAAGCAGGGCGTATCATCAACCACTGAGGGGAAGAAGGGGCGTATCATCAATCACTGAGGGGAAGAAGGGGGCGTATCATCAACCACTGAGGGACAGAAGGGGCGTATCATCAACCACTGAGGGACAGAAGGGGCGTATCATCAACCACTGAGGGAAAGATGGGGCGTATCATCAACCACTGAGGGGAAGAAGGGACATATCATCAACCACTGAGGGACAGAGGGGGCGTATCATCAACCACTGAGGGACAGATGGGGCGTATCATCAACCACTGAGGGACAGAAGGGGCGTATCATCAACCACTGAGGGACAGAAGGGGCGTATCATCAACCACTGAGGGAAAGATGGGGCGTATCATCAACCACTGAGGGGAAGAAGGGGCGTATCATCAACCACTGAGGGGAAGAAGGGGAGTATCATCTATCACTGAGGGACAGAAGAGGCGTATCATCAACCACTGATGGGAAGAAGGGGCGTATCCTCAACCACTGAGGGACAGATGGGGCGTATCATCAACCACTGAGGAACAGATGGGGCGTATCATCAACCACTGAGGGACAGATGGGGCTTATCATCAACCACTGAGGGACAGAAGGGGGTATCATCAACCACTGAGGGACAGAAGGGGGTATCATCAACCACTGAGGGACAGATGGGGCATATCATCAACCACTGAGGGACAGATGGGGCATATCATCAACCACTGAGGGACAGAAGGGGGTATCATCAACCACTGAGGGACAGAAGGGGCGTATCATCAACCACTGAGGGGAACAAGGCGCGTATCATCAACCACTGAGGGACAGAAGGGGCGTATCATCAACCACTGAGGGACAGAAGGGGCGTATCATCAACCCCTGAGGGACAGAAGGGGCGTATCATCAACCACTGAGGGACAGATGGGGCGTATTATCAACCACTGAGGGACAGATGGGGCGTATCATTAACCACTGAGGGGAAGAAGGGGCATATCATCAACCACTGAGGGGAAGAAGGGGGCGTATCATCAACCACTGAGGGGAAGAAGGGGCGTATCATCAACCACTGAGGGACAGATGGGGCGTATCATCAACCACTGAGGGACAGATGGGGCGTATCATCAACCACTGAGGGACAGAAGGGGCGTATCATCAACCACTGAGGGACAGAAGGGGGTATCATCAACCACTGAGGGACAGAAGGGGCGTAGCATCAACCACTGAGGGACAGAAGGGGCGTATCATCAACCACTGAGGGAAAGCAGGGCGTATCATCAACCACTGAGGGGAAGAAGGGGCGTATCATCAATCACTGAGGGGAAGAAGGGGGCGTATCATCAACCACTGAGGGACAGAAGGGGCGTATCATCAACCACTGAGGGACAGAAGGGGCGTATCATCAACCACTGAGGGAAAGATGGGGCGTATCATCAACCACTGAGGGGAAGAAGGGACATATCATCAACCACTGAGGGACAGAGGGGGCGTATCATCAACCACTGAGGGACAGATGGGGCGTATCATCAACCACTAAGGGACAGAAGGGGCGTATCATCAACCACTGAGGGACAGAAGGGGCGTATCATCAACCACTGAGGGAAAGATGGGGCGTATCATCAACCACTGAGGGGAAGAAGGGGCGTATCATCAACCACTGAGGGGAAGAAGGGGAGTATCATCTATCACTGAGGGACAGAAGAGGCGTATCATCAACCACTGATGGGAAGAAGGGGCGTATCCTCAACCACTGAGGGACAGAAGGGGCGTATCATCAACCACTGAGGAACAGATGGGGCGTATCATCAACCACTGAGGGACAGATGGGGCTTATCATCAACCACTGAGGGACAGAAGGGGGTATCATCAACCACTGAGGGACAGAAGGGGGTATCATCAACCACTGAGGGACAGATGGGGCATATCATCAACCACTGAGGGACAGATGGGGCATATCATCAACCACTGAGGGACAGAAGGGGGTATCATCAACCACTGAGGGACAGAAGGGGCGTATCATCAACCACTGAGGGGAACAAGGCGCGTATCATCAACCACTGAGGGACAGAAGGGGCGTATCATCAACCACTGAGGGACAGAAGGGGCGTATCATCAACCCCTGAGGGACAGAAGGGGCGTATCATCAACCACTGAGGGACAGATGGGGCGTATTATCAACCTCTGAGGGACAGATGGGGCGTATCATTAACCACTGAGGGGAAGAAGGGGCGTATCATCAACCACTGAGGGGAAGAAGGGGGCGTATCATCAACCACTGAGGGGAAGAAGGGGCGTATCATCAACCACTGAGGGACAGATGGGGCGTATCATCAACCACTGAGGGACAGATGGGGCGTATCATCAACCACTGAGGGACAGAAGGGGCGTATCATCAACCACTGAGGGACAGAAGGGGGTATCATCAACCACTGAGGGACAGAAGGGGCGTAGCATCAACCACTGAGGGACAGAAGGGGCGTATCATCAACCACTGAGGGAAAGCAGGGCGTATCATCAACCACTGAGGGGAAGAAGGGGCGTATCATCAATCACTGAGGGGAAGAAGGGGGCGTATCATCAACCACTGAGGGACAGAAGGGGCGTATCATCAACCACTGAGGGACAGAAGGGGCGTATCATCAACCACTGAGGGAAAGATGGGGCGTATCATCAACCACTGAGGGGAAGAAGGGACATATCATCAACCACTGAGGGACAGAGGGGGCGTATCATCAACCACTGAGGGACAGATGGGGCGTATCATCAACCACTGAGGGACAGAAGGGGCGTATCATCAACCACTGAGGGACAGAAGGGGCGTATCATCAACCACTGAGGGAAAGATGGGGCGTATCATCAACCACTGAGGGGAAGAAGGGGCGTATCATCAACCACTGAGGGAAAGAAGGGACGTATCATCAACCACTGAGGGACAGAAGGGGCGTATCATCTATCACTGAGGGACAGAAGGGGCGTATCATCAACCACTGAGGGACAGAAGGGGCGTATCATCAACCACTGAGGGGAAGAAGGGACGTATCATCAACCACTGAGGGGAAGAAGGGGCGTATCATCTATCACTGAGGGACAGAAGGGGCGTATCATCAACCACTGATGGGAAGAAGGGGCGTATCCTCAACCACTGAGGGACAGATGGGGCGTATTATCAACCACTGAGGGACAGATGGGGCGTATCATTAACCACTGAGGGGAAGAAGGGGCATATCATCAACCACTGAGGGGAAGAAGGGGGCGTATCATCAACCACTGAGGGGAAGAAGGGGCGTATCATCAACCACTGAGGGACAGATGGGGCGTATCATCAACCACTGAGGGACAGATGGGGCGTATCATCAACCACTGAGGGACAGAAGGGGCGTATCATCAACCACTGAGGGACAGAAGGGGGTATCATCAACCACTGAGGGACAGAAGGGGCGTAGCATCAACCACTGAGGGACAGAAGGGGCGTATCATCAACCACTGAGGGAAAGCAGGGCGTATCATCAACCACTGAGGGGAAGAAGGGGCGTATCATCAATCACTGAGGGGAAGAAGGGGGCGTATCATCAACCACTGAGGGACAGAAGGGGCGTATCATCAACCACTGAGGGACAGAAGGGGCGTATCATCAACCACTGAGGGAAAGATGGGGCGTATCATCAACCACTGAGGGGAAGAAGGGACATATCATCAACCACTGAGGGACAGAGGGGGCGTATCATCAACCACTGAGGGACAGATGGGGCGTATCATCAACCACTGAGGGACAGAAGGGGCGTATCATCAACCACTGAGGGACAGAAGGGGCGTATCATCAACCACTGAGGGAAAGATGGGGCGTATCATCAACCACTGAGGGGAAGAAGGGGCGTATCATCAACCACTGAGGGGAAGAAGGGGAGTATCATCTATCACTGAGGGACAGAAGAGGCGTATCATCAACCACTGATGGGAAGAAGGGGCGTATCCTCAACCACTGAGGGACAGAAGGGGCGTATCATCAACCACTGAGGAACAGATGGGGCGTATCATCAACCACTGAGGGACAGATGGGGCTTATCATCAACCACTGAGGGACAGAAGGGGGTATCATCAACCACTGAGGGACAGAAGGGGGTATCATCAACCACTGAGGGACAGATGGGGCATATCATCAACCACTGAGGGACAGATGGGGCATATCATCAACCACTGAGGGACAGAAGGGGGTATCATCAACCACTGAGGGACAGAAGGGGCGTATCATCAACCACTGAGGGGAACAAGGCGCGTATCATCAACCACTGAGGGACAGAAGGGGCGTATCATCAACCACTGAGGGACAGAAGGGGCGTATCATCAACCCCTGAGGGACAGAAGGGGCGTATCATCAACCACTGAGGGACAGATGGGGCGTATTATCAACCACTGAGGGACAGATGGGGCGTATCATTAACCACTGAGGGGAAGAAGGGGCGTATCATCAACCACTGAGGGGAAGAAGGGGGCGTATCATCAACCACTGAGGGGAAGAAGGGGCGTATCATCAACCACTGAGGGACAGATGGGGCGTATCATCAACCACTGAGGGACAGATGGGGCGTATCATCAACCACTGAGGGACAGAAGGGGCGTATCATCAACCACTGAGGGACAGAAGGGGGTATCATCAACCACTGAGGGACAGAAGGGGCGTAGCATCAACCACTGAGGGACAGAAGGGGCGTATCATCAACCACTGAGGGAAAGCAGGGCGTATCATCAACCACTGAGGGGAAGAAGGGGCGTATCATCAATCACTGAGGGGAAGAAGGGGGCGTATCATCAACCACTGAGGGACAGAAGGGGCGTATCATCAACCACTGAGGGACAGAAGGGGCGTATCATCAACCACTGAGGGAAAGATGGGGCGTATCATCAACCACTGAGGGGAAGAAGGGACATATCATCAACCACTGAGGGACAGAGGGGGCGTATCATCAACCACTGAGGGACAGATGGGGCGTATCATCAACCACTGAGGGACAGAAGGGGCGTATCATCAACCACTGAGGGACAGAAGGGGCGTATCATCAACCACTGAGGGAAAGATGGGGCGTATCATCAACCACTGAGGGGAAGAAGGGGCGTATCATCAACCACTGAGGGAAAGAAGGGACGTATCATCAACCACTGAGGGACAGAAGGGGCGTATCATCTATCACTGAGGGACAGAAGGGGCGTATCATCAACCACTGAGGGACAGAAGGGGCGTATCATCAACCACTGAGGGGAAGAAGGGACGTATCATCAACCACTGAGGGGAAGAAGGGGCGTATCATCTATCACTGAGGGACAGAAGGGGCGTATCATCAACCACTGATGGGAAGAAGGGGCGTATCCTCAACCACTGAGGGACAGAAGGGGCGTATCATCAACCACTGAGGAACAGATGGGGCGTATCATCAACCACTGAGGGACAGATGGGGCTTATCATCAACCACTGAGGGACAGATGGGGCATATCATCAACCACTGAGGGACAGATGGGGCATATCATCAACCACTGAGGGACAGAAGGGGATATCATCAACCACTGAGGGACAGAAGGGGCGTATCATCAACCACTGAGGGGAACAAGGCGCGTATCATCAACCACTGAGGGACAGAAGGGGCGTATCATCAACCACTGAGGGACAGAAGGGGCGTATCATCAACCACTGAGGGACAGAAGGGGCGTATCATCAACCACTGAGGGACAGATGGGGCGTATTATCAACCACTGAGGGACAGATGGGGCGTATCATCAGCCACTGAGGGGAAGAAGGGGCGTATCATCAACCACTGAGGGGAAGAAGGGGGCGTATCATCAACCACTGAGGGGAAGAAGGGGCGTATCATCAACCACTGAGGGACAGATGGGGCGTATCATCAACCACTGAGGGACAGATGGGGCGTATCATCAACCACTGAGGGACAGAAGGGGCGTATCATCAACCACTGAGGGACAGAAGGGGGTGTCATCAACCACTGAGGGACAGAAGGGGCGTATCATCAACCACTGAGGGACAGAAGGGGCGTATCATCAACCACTGAGGGAAAGCAGGGCGTATCATCAACCACTGAGGGGAAGAAGGGGCGTATCATCAACCACTGAGGGGAAGAAGGGGGCGTATCATCAACCACTGAGGGACAGAAGGGGCGTATCATCAACCACTGAGGGACAGAAGGGGCGTATCATCAACCACTGAGGGAAAGATGGGGCGTATCATCAACCACTAAGGGGAAGAAGGGACATATCATCAACCACTGAGGGACAGAGGGGGCGTATCATCAACCACTGAGGGACAGATGGGGCGTATCATCAACCACTGAGGGACAGAAGGGGCGTATCATCAACCACTGAGGGGACAGAAGGGGCGTATCATCAACCACTGAGGGAAAGATGGGGCGTATCATCAACCACTGAGGGGAAGAAGGGGCGTATCATCAACCACTGAGGGAAAGAAGGGACGTATCATCAACCACTGAGGGACAGAAGGGGCGTATCATCTATCACTGAGGGACAGAATGGGCGTATCATCAACCACTGAGGGACAGATGGGGCTTATCATCAACCAATGAGGGACAGAAGGGGCGTATCATCAACCACTGAGGGGAAGAAGGGACGTATCATCAACCACTGAGGGGAAGAAGGGGCGTATCATCAACCACTGAGGGGAAGAAGGGGGCGTATCATCAACCACTGAGGGGAAGACGGGGCGTATCATCAACCACTGAGGGACAGATGGGGCGTATCATCAACCACTGAGGGACAGATGGGGCGTATCATCAACCACTGAGGGACAGAAGGGGCGTATCATCAACCACTGAGGGACAGAAGGGGGTGTCATCAACCACTGAGGGACAGAAGGGGCGTATCATCAACCACTGAGGGACAGAAGGGGCGTATCATCAACCACTGAGGGAAAGCAGGGCGTATCATCAACCACTGAGGGGAAGAAGGGGCGTATCATCAACCACTGAGGGGAAGAAGGGGGCGTATCATCAACCACTGAGGGACAGAAGGGGCGTATCATCAACCACTGAGGGACAGAAGGGGCGTATCATCAACCACTGAGGGAAAGATGGGGCGTATCATCAACCACTGAGGGGAAGAAGGGACATATCATCAACCACTGAGGGACAGAGGGGGCGTATCATCAACCACTGAGGGACAGATGGGGCGTATCATCAACCACTGAGGGACAGAAGGGGCGTATCATCAACCACTGAGGGACAGAAGGGGCGTATCATCAACCACTGAGGGAAAGATGGGGCGTATCATCAACCACTGAGGGGAAGAAGGGGCGTATCATCAACCACTGAGGGAAAGAAGGGACGTATCATCAACCACTGAGGGACAGAAGGGGCGTATCATCTATCACTGAGGGACAGAATGGGCGTATCATCAACCACTGAGGGACAGATGGGGCTCATCATCAACCACTGAGGGACAGAAGGGGCGTATCATCAACCACTGAGGGGAAGAAGGGACGTATCATCAACCACTGAGGGGAAGAAGGGGCGTATCATCTATCACTGAGGGACAGAAGGGGCGTATCATCAACCACTGATGGGAAGAAGGGGCGTATCCTCAACCACTGATGGACAGAAGGGGCGTATCATCAACCACTGAGGAACAGATGGGGCGTATCATCAACCACTGAGGGACAGATGGGGCTTATCATCAACCACTGAGGGACAGAAGGGGGTATCATCAACCACTGAGGGACAGAAGGGGGTATCATCAACCACTGAGGGACAGATGGGGCATATCATCAACCACTGAGGGACAGATGGGGCATATCATCAACCACTGAGGGACAGAAGGGGGGTATCATCTATCACTGAGGGACAGAAGGGGCGTATCATCAACCACTGAGGGACAGATGGGGCGTATCATCAACCACTGAGGGACAGATGGGGCGTATTATCAACCACTGAGGGACAGATGGGGCGTATCATTAACCACTGAGGGGAAGAAGGGGCGTATCATCAACCACTGAGGGGAAGAAGGGGGCGTATCATCAACCACTGAGGGGAAGAAGGGGCGTATCATCAACCACTGAGGGACAGATGGGGCGTACCATCAACCACTGAGGGACAGATGGGGCGTATCATCAACCACTGAGGGACAGAAGGGGCGTATCATCAACCACTGAGGGACAGAAGGGGGTATCATCAACCACTGAGGGACAGAAGGGGCGTATCATCAACCACTGAGGGACAGAAGGGGCGTATCATCAACCACTGAGGGAAAGCAGGGCGTATCATCAACCACTGAGGGGAAGAAGGGGCGTATCATCAACCACTGAGGGGAAGAAGGGGGCGTATCATCTACCACTGAGGGACAGAAGGGGCGTATCATCAACCACTGAGGGACAGAAGGGGCGTATCATCAACCACTGAGGGAAAGATGGGGCGTATCATCAACCACTGAGGGGAAGAAGGGACATATCATCAACCACTGAGGGACAGAGGGGGCGTATCATCAACCACTGAGGGACAGATGGGGCGTATCATCAACCACTGAGGGACAGAAGGGGCGTATCATCAACCACTGAGGGACAGAAGGGGCGTATCATCAACCACTGAGGGAAAGATGGGGCGTATCATCAACCACTGAGGGGAAGAAGGGGCGTATCATCAACCACTGAGGGACAGAAGGGGCGTATCATCAACCACTGAGGGACAGAAGGGGCGTATCATCAACCACTGAGGGACAGAAGGGGCATATCATCAACCACTGAGGGACAGAAGGGGCGTATCATCAACCACTGAGGGACAGATGGGGCGTATCATCAACCACTGAGGGACAGATGGGGCGTATCATCAACCACTGAGGGACAGAAGGGGCGTATCATCAACCACTGAGGGGAAGAAGGGACGTATCATCAACCACTGAGGGGAAGAAGGGACGTATCATCAACCACTGAGGGGAAGAAGGGGCATATCATCAACCACTGAGGGACAGATGGGGCGTATCATCAACCACTGAGGGACAGAAGGGGCGTATCATCAACCACTGAGGGACAGAAGGGGCGTATCATCAACCACTGAGGGAAAGATGGGGCGTATCATCAACCACTGAGGGAAAGATGGGGCGTATCATCAACCACTGGGGGAAGAAGGGCGGTATTATCAACCACTGAGGGACAGAAGGGGTGTATCATCAACCACTGAGGGGAAGAAGGGCGGTATTATCAACCACTGAGGGACAGAAGGGGCGTATAATCAACCACCGAGGGGGAAGGGGCATATCATCAACAACTGGGGGGGGGGGGGAAGGGGCATATCATCAACCACTGGGGGGGAAGAAGGGCCTATCATCAACCACAGAGGGACAGAAGGGGCATGTCATCAACCACTGAGGGGAAGAAGGGGCTTTTCATCAACCACTGAGGGGAAGAAGGGGCATATCATCAACCACTGAGGGGAAGAAGGGGCATATCATCAACCACTGGGGGGAAGAAAAACCATATCATCAACCACTGACTGAAAAAAGGGGTATATCATCATCCACCGGGGGAAGAAGGGACATTTCATCAACCACCGAGGGGGAAGAAGAGACATATCATCAACCACCAGAGGCAAAAAGGGATATATTATCAACCACTGGGGGAAGAAGGGGCAAATCATCAACCACTGGGGGGAAAGGGGAATATCATCAACCACTGAAGGGAAGAAGGGGCATATAATCAACCACCGAGGGGAAAGAAGGGACATATCATCAACCACCAGAGGCAAAAAGGGATATATCATTAACCACTGAGGGACAGATGGGGCGTATCATCAACCACTGAGGGACAGAAGGGGCGTATCATCAACCACTGAGGGACAGAAGGGGCGTATCATCAACCACTGAGGGAAAGATGGGGCGTATCATCAACCACTGAGGGAAAGATGGGGCGTATCATCAACCACTGGGGGAAGAAGGGCGGTATTATCAACCACTGAGGGACAGAAGGGGTGTATCATCAACCACTGAGGGGAAGAAGGGCGGTATTATCAACCACTGAGGGACAGAAGGGGCGTATAATCAACCACCGAGGGGGAAGGGGCATATCATCAACAACTGGGGGGGGGGGGAAGGGGCATATCATCAACCACTGGGGGGGAAGAAGGGCCTATCATCAACCACAGAGGGACAGAAGGGGCATGTCATCAACCACTGAGGGGAAGAAGGGGCTTTTCATCAACCACTGAGGGGAAGAAGGGGCATATCATCAACCACTGAGGGGAAGAAGGGGCATATCATCAACCACTGGGGGGAAGAAAAACCATATCATCAACCACTGACTGAAAAAAGGGGTATATCATCATCCACTGGGGAAAGAAGGGACATTT